>NW_015171535.1:0-42048 GCF_001447785.1 Gekko japonicus | reverse complement strand
CCGCCTTCACTGGATTCTCTAATATATATGCCACATCATCTGCAAATGCCAACAGTTTATATTGCTCTTTTTTAACTTGCAGTCCCGTTATTGTATTTTCTCTTCTGATAGCTTCATTCAACACTTCCAACACCATGATAAATAATAGCGGAGATAGTGGACAGCCTTGCCTTGTTCCTTTCTCAATCTTGAAGCTTTCTGATAATTCGCCATTAACTGCAACTCTTGCTTTTTGCTCTTTGTAAATTGCCTGAATCATAGTAATAAAGCTTTCTCCTGTTTCCAACATCCGCAATGTCTCTATCATAAACATCCAATTAACATTGTCAAAAGCTTTTTCCGCATCCAGAAAAATTATTGCCATTTGTTTTTCACAATGTGATTCATAATATTCTAATACATTCATCAGTATTCTTAAATTATTTCTCATCTGTCTTTTAGGTAAAAAGCCTGATTGATCTTTATTTATTATTTCCACTAATGCTTTTTTCAGTGGGTCTTTGTTGTTTGTCCATATCCAAAAAATGAACAGGGCAGAGTGAGTGGTGGGCTGGCCCTTTAATACTTGTAGAGGGGGCACAGCCAAGTTGACACTCATTTCCCAGTCTGCCCCAAGCTGAGCCTCATGAGAGGCTTACACACACAGCCAGTGAATGGCCGGACATTCAAGGAGCGAGCCCACCCTAACTGGAGGCCCCCAAGGCTGCCACGGAGGTGTTACTCACCCAGCAGTGGTGAACATGTGGCCTCTTCCTGCAGCATCCCCCCAGCCCTCCAGTCACTAAGCAGTCCCCAGTAAGTCAGCGGTCATGGATAATAAGACCATGATCCTTCATGACTTACTGTCGGAACAGGACATTGACCTGGCATGCATGACTGAGACATGGGTGCAAGATGGGGAGACTGTTGCTCTCTCCCAGTTGGCTCCTCCCGGGTACTCAGTCCTTCGCCAATCTCAGACTATGGGACGGGGGGGGTGGCTTTGTTCACTCAGGAGGCATAGAGTGTGCTGGCTTTGTATGGGAAGCCGAGGAGAGTTTGGCTATCTGTACCATCCACCCAATGCACCGGCAAGTAACCTGCCATCCTTGCTGGGGGCCGTATCAGGCTGGGCACTGGAGCACCCTAGACTGTTAGTCCTGGGTGACTTCAATGTCCATGCCGATGATGCGACCTCCACGCAGGCAATGGACCTGGTGTCATCCATGGTGGTGCTGGGACTCTCACAATATGTTACGGCCCCCACTCACTGAGCAGGGCACATGCTCGACTTGATCTTTGTGGTGGGGGTTACAGTGGACTAGATTACGGCTACAACTGTACCATGGTTGGACCATCATGTTCTGAAGGCCCGTGTGAACGTGCCACCACAACCCTGTTTGGGTGGCAGGCATATTTTAGGTCATCACAGAACCAAATGGACCCTGAATGGCTTCAGATGGCTCCGGGAACCTATGCCCCCTGGTGGCTTGTTGGATGAGCTAGTCGAGGATTGACATGGCCAACTCTCGGCAGCCATCGATGAAATCACTCTCCAACACCCTCTGCACCCTCGCTCTAAGTGGGCTCCTTGGTTTACCCAGGAGCTGTGGCTGATGTAACGAGGGCTCAGATGACTAGAGAGATTGTGGTGGCATGCCCACAATGAAGCAACAAGAGCATCTTACAGGATGTTTATGAGATCCTATGACATGGCAGTCAAAGCCGCGAAGAGAGAGTTCTACACGGCCATGATTGCATCTGCAAGCTCACACCCAGCACAATTGTTTAGAACTATTCGGTCGTTAACAAGTCTGCCATATGGCAGACCAAATGCTAGGGAATCGGCTGTGAGGCTTTTGCAAGCTATTTCGCAGATAAAGTCTTGTCACTCCGCCGCAACCTCCTCGCCACAGTTGAGACAGTGAGCTAACTCGAGGCCCCATACACATCTTCTGGTCCCATTCTGGATTATTTCAGTCTACTCAGCCTTGAGGAAGTCAACAGACTGCTCTCAACGGTACGCCCAACCATGTGCAGCCTTGATCCGTGCCCTTCGTGGCTTATAAAAGTTGGCCATGGGGGTTTCGAGGTGCCCTCAGGGATATTATCAACAAGTCCCTCACTGAGGGACTGTTCCCTGGGGCACTGAAGAAGAAGAAGAAGAAGAAGAAGAAGAGATTGGATTTATACCTCACCCTTCACTACCCAAAGGTGTCTCAGAGTGCCTTACAAACTCCTTCCCCTTCCCCTCCCAACGACAGACACCCTGTGAGGTAGGTGGGGCTGAGAGAGCTCTGACAGAAACTGCTCTTTTCCAAGAACAGCTGTGCCAGAATTATGGCTTGCACAAGGTCATCCAGCCAGGTGAAAGTGGAGGAGTGGGGAATCAAACCCGGTTCTCCCAGATTAGAGTCCGTGCACTTAACCACTACACCAAACTGGCTCCTCTCTCCTGAAAAAAACACCCTTGGACCCAGCCGAATTGGCTAATTATCGGCCGGTTTCAAATTTGCCCTATAATACTTCCATGCTAGACCCTTTCCAATCCAGCTTCCGTCCAGGCCATGGGATGAAGATGGCTCTGGTCACCTTCACAGACAACCTCCAGAGGCATCTGGATCGGGGCGGCATGGCAGGACTGTTGCTATTAGACTTGTTGGCGGCATTCAACATAGTTGACCATCAGTTACTGATTCACCACCTCACTGACACTGGGATTCAGGGGCTTGCCTTGCAATGGCTTGTCTCCTTCCTACAGGGTTGGGGACAGAGGGTGGCACTTGGGGAGCAGACGTCCCAGTGGTACCCACTGGTGTGTGGTGTTCCCCAAGGGGCGGTGCTATCCCCAATGTTATTTAACATCTACATGTGCCCCCTTGCTCAGATTGCCCAGAGGCATAGGCTAGGGTGTCACCAATATGCAGATGACACCCAGCTATATCTGTTGTTGGATGGTCAGTCCGACTCTACCCCAGATGACCTGGACCAGGTGCTTCAGGATGTGGCAGACTGGCTTAGACTGAGCTGATTGAAATTGAATCCGATGAAGACAGAGGTCCTTTGCCTGGGTCAGGGATAGGGATCCCATTACTGACCTTCAATGGGGCACCGTTGGTGCCAGCGCCAAGAGTCAGGAGTTTGGGAGTGCTCCTGGATGCCACCTTAACAATGGAGGCCCAGGTAGCAGCCACTGCCAAGGCAGCTTTTTACCATCTACAGCTGATCAGGCAGTTGGTTCCCTTCCTCGAACGCAATGACCTGCCAATGGTGATCAATGCTATGGTCACCTCAAGATTGGACTACTGCAACACTCTCTACATGGGGCTGCCCTTGTCTCAAATCCGGAAGCTGCAGCTGGTGCAAAATGCAGCAGCCAGGCTGTTGATGGGCCTCTCCATACGAGAGCACATACAGCCTGTGCTGAAGGCATTGCACTGGCTGCCAATAGCATACCGGATTCACTTCAAGGTGCTGATTCTGACCTTTAAAGCCCTATATGGTTGGGGGCCTGTCTACCTGAGGGACCGCCTTTCCCCATATATCCCCCAGAGAGCACTGTCAGGGTCGCAAAATTGCCTGACTCTCCCTGGCCCAAAAGACGCCAGCTTGGCCATCACCAGAGCGAGGGACTTCTCAGTGGTTGTTCCACACTGGTGGAATGAGCTCCCAGAAGACATCAGGGCCCTGTGGGACCTGTTACAGTTCTGCAAGGCCTGTAAAATGGAGCTCTTCCACCAGGCTTTCGATAAGGAGCCGCCACTGATGAACAAGCTATCAACAACTGGACTGTTATGGCCCCCATGCTACTGGCACTCAGAACAACTGTGGACACTAACCTAGCTACATCGGACCACCTCATAGAAATTCGCCATCTGTACTCAATTGCACTTTATGTAATTCATTTGTAATTTAAAATTTTATAATAATGTATTTATTTGTGTTTTACTGTTTTAAACTGTACACCATCTTGAGCCTGCCTGTGCAGGCAAGGCAGGATATAAATCAAAATAAATAAATAAATGGATTCTGTTAAAGGACACCATTCTATCCATCCATTATCAGCTGAAAGAAATTCTAATAAAAACCTGTTTATCAATTTGTAATAGTGGTCTATTTAAAGTCTTCTATTTTGGCCCTATTAGTGAAATTTATAATCTCATTACAATCAACAGTACCACAGGTACTAATGAATCATGGGGGCGTATTGGCCTAAAGTCTCAACTATTAAATCAATTTAAATTTCCAGCTAGAAGCTATTTCATTTCAAAGATTACCTCAGATTTCAAACTTTCCACTCAGTATAAATATTAGCAGTGTAACACGTATTTCTTGCATTCAATACAAGCTTAATGAAAGCTGATTCAGATGCTGAAACAGAAAACTCTGCAGATTTACAAATTGAGGCTCTGCTTTACCATCTTTAATTCAACAAAGGCTACACACATACAGAGCCCTGAAAGAAACTTCTTGTTCTATTATAAAACAGTTGTTCAGGGCCAACAAAATAGACCTGAACAGACTGAGGATTATTTATGCCAATAAAGGTATTGTATTTGTATTTTATTTGTATTTGACTGAGGATTATAGTAGAACAAGGGGGGGACCCGCGATACTCGCGGGAGAGGGGGAACTCCACAACTATGAGGAAGAGGAGGAAGCAGCAGGAGGAGGTAAGTTCCCCCCCCTATCCCGCCGGTTCTCCTATCTCCTCCACCCCCATCCACCCCCTGGCTCAATTACCCCCCTGCCCTGGAGCGCCCCCCCTCCAGAGGCCAGGTCTACCCACCCCTTCCCACTATATTGGCAGACCTGGCGTAGTAGTAGTAGTAGTAAAATTTATTGTGTCGCCAATGGCCAACACAATTTAAAATTTAAATTTAAACAATATACAAATTAAGACAACTTACAGCACTGGCATTTGAGTTAAATTTAAAATACAACAGCATTTGTAGGACATAATGCAATAAAGTGATTTGATTCATGTCACTATGTCTAGAAGGTTATGAATGAGCATTCAAAATGCTAAACATGTAACAAATACACTATCTGACCTTTTGACACTGAAGAACTGAAGGACTGACTCAAGTGGCCATGTAACAGAACACAACAAGGGAGGCATAGCCTAGTGTTACAGCATGTGCTCTGCATGCAAAGTCTCTATAACACTAAAACTACAATCTAATGCAGAGTTACTTCAGTCTTAGCCTATCGATTTCAGTGAGCTTAGACTGGAGAACTCTGCAGAGGATTGCACCTAAGAGTGCATGTTGTGCTAGACACACAAAGCCATGTTTAGCTCTATATAAAAGCTACAGAAGACGGTTCTCCCCTCCCCCATAGTCATGCATGATATTGGGTGTTTCATCAGCCATGTACCAAGTATTTTTGAGGTACTTAATTCAATAAAAACAAAAAAATTAAAAGACAACTCTTCAAAATTGTTCAACTCAGTTGAACAAAGAAGGATACTTTAGTGATAGATAAGTTTATGCTAATTACAAAACAAATGTAGTTCTGTTCTTGAGAAAAAATGAAATTAATTTTTAAAAGAATGAATTGAACTGTATTGCCGGGGACGGCAAAGGATGAGATGGTTAGACAGTGTCATAGATGCAATGAACATAAAATTGAGCCAATTTCAAAGGACAGCAGAAGACAGGAAGGCCTGGCATGATCTTGTCCATGGGGTCGCAAAGAGTCGGACTCGACTGTGCGACTGAACAACAACAACAAAAAACACCACAGCTTAAGCTTATTTCAGCTTTATTGCCGATGGCATGTTGGTTTATTGCAACAAACTGGAAGATGGATAAACCTCCATCTTTTAACGCTATGGAAGGCTAAAACTTCAGATCTTATGGTTATGGAGAATATATCTTTAACAAGTGGAGACCCGCAAGAAACTTGCGGAATGGTTATCCTGTTCCTCACACCTTTGCTTCCTCCTGTCTCCCTCTACCTGTCTAACACTCATTCTCCCTTCTGCCCCCCCTTTTCTTTTTCTCCTCCAGCTATGGCATTATACTGATCTGTAGTTCCTTCCCTCCTCCAATCCCACCCTCCCCAGGCTCCACCCCACAAATGTCCAGGAATTTCCCAACCTGGAGTTGGCAACACAATTTCCTTCCCACCCAACAGCCAACCTACCTTTATCTGCCTCTCTGTCTGCAACTTTCCATCTCCACACCCCTCCCCCACAGCCTCTACCTAGGAAAATTACAGTTTTTCTCCACAGTGGGGACCAAAACAGCTTACATTATTCTCTCCTACTTTTTATCTGCACAACAACCCAGCTTTCATAGGGTGGCTGCTGATGAACAGTAGCAAGCAGCTGGGCCTACTTGAGTCATGCAAATCAGGTGGTATCAAGTCACCCAGAGGGTGCTGCCGAGGGATGCCAGCCTCCAGGTGGGACCTGGGGATCCCCTGTAATTCCTGCTCATTTCCAGACTACAGAGATAACTCCCCATGGAGGAAATGGATGCTTTGGAGGGTGGACTCTGTGACATTGTACCCCACTGAGGTCCCTGTCCTCCCCAGGCTCCACCCCCAAATCTCCAGGAGTGTCCCAGCCTGGACCTGGCAACCTTATCCAGAATCCCCTGTCGGTGGCCGGGGGGGACCTGGCAACCCAAAAGTGCTGGAAGGCCCAGGCTTGGCAACCTCTAAGTGGGGCCTGAAGGAACCCCCCCCCCCCAGACTTACAGCTGAATTCAAGGCAGCAGAGATCTGTCTCCCTGGAGAAAATGACTGCTTTAGAAGGTGGACTCTGTGGCATTATACCCAGCTGAGGCCTCTCCCTTCCCCAATCCCACCTCAAAACCTCTAGGGACTCCCCAGGCCAGGCCCCAAGGCTCCCTCCCTCCCTGAAAGGCCAACGGAGGCCTGGCAAAAGGGCCCTTCCCCCACACCCTTTGACTCACAGAGCAGTTAGAAGCCTCTTCTCCCCCCCCCCCAACGTTCTAACCTCTCTCTCACCGTTGGTGTCTGAAGCAGAGCCCTGCAGAGCCCATTTCAAAGGGTTTTTGGGGGAATTCAGTCATCCCTGGAGCGATTTTGTCACTTTTTCGATTTTTCTGCACATAATGGAAGCATGCTGGGTCTGTAGGAGAAGAGTCTGAGGCCCACGGAGCTTTCTTTCCCTCAATCTAAGTATCCGCACGGCTCCCTCTGTTGGCTATTAGAATATATGATGATGATTCCACTGTTGCTGAATCCTTGTGATACTGTGAGAATGAGAACGAGAATCCTATTAAAAGGAGAAACAAATAAATAATGTCCAAAATGATTCCGTGGTGCTGTTTTCTGAATGGAGGCATGTGCAGAGCAGCCAGCTCTTGAGCATTGGCTCTGCAGTGCTGACATCCCAACTGGAAGCAAACACAGCTGGACCGAAAGTGCTGTAGTGTCACCCCCAGCTAGGACTGCCAGTCTCCCAGGAGCTTGGATCCCCCTCCCCCACATCCCATTGCCTGCCCCCACTGGAAACATAGTCACAAGGAAAATTAAAAAGAAAATAAGGCCTTGCCTGATTGTTGTTATCGTATTTCATAGAATCATAGAATGTTGGAAGGGACCTTGCAGGTCATCTAGTCCAACCCCCTGCACTCTGCAGGAGCATAGCCGAAAGATAGCCCTACAACATACCCGAAAGATGGTCATCCAGCCTCTGCTTGAAAACATCCAGTGGAACATCCACCACCTCCCGAGGCAGTCTGTTCCACTGCTCAATCACTCTTGCAGTTAGGAAGTTTCTCCTGATATTTAGCCGGTAACGACTCCCTTGTAATTTCCACCCATTAGATCTAGTCTTGCAATCTGGAGGAAGAGAGAATAGATTTGCTCCATCTTCTACATGACAGCCCTTCAAATACTTGAAGACTGCAATCATGTCCCCTCTAAGCCTTTTCTTTCCCAGGCTAAACATACCCAGCTCTTTCAGCCTTTCCTCATAAGACTTGGATTCCAACCCTCTCACCATCCTGCTTGCCCTATTCTGGACACGCTTGAGCTTGTCAGCATCCTTCCTAAAATGTGGTGCCCAAAACTGGACACAGTACTCCAGGTGAGGCCTGACCATAGCAGAATAGAGCGGAACTACCACCTCCCGTGATCTGGACACAATGCTTCTGTTAATGCATCCTAAGATTGCATTAGCTTTCTTTGCAGTCACATCACACTGCAGGCTCATGTTTAGCTTGTGATCAACCAGAACACCTAGATCCCTTTCACATGTGCTGCTGTCTAGCCAAGTTCCTCCCATTCTATATCTGTGCCTTTGATTTTTTTGTACCTAAGTGTAAGACTTTGCAGTTATCTTTATTGAAATTCATTTTATTTGTCTCAGCCCACTGTTCCAGCCTATCTAGATCATCTTTAATCCTGACTCTGTCTTCTTCAGAATTAGCAATCCCACCCAGCTTCGTGTCATCTGCAAATTTGATAAGCATCCCCTCTATGTCTTCCTCCAGGTCATTTATAAAAAACATTGAACAACACCGGGCCTAGGACCGAGCCCTGTGGCACTCCACTCGAGACTTTCCTCCATGTAGATGCAGAGCCATTTACGAGCACTCGTTGGGTATGATTTTTCAACCGACCATGAATCCATCCAATGGTTGCACCATCCAGCCCACACTTAACCAGCTTATCCTCAAGGATATCATGAGAAACTTTGTCAAATGCTTTACTGAAATCTAGATACACTATATCCACAGCAATGCCAGAGTCAACTATTTTAGTAACTCTGTCAAAAAAGGAGATAAGGTTGGTCTGGCATGACTTATTCTTGATAAACCCATGCTGGCTACTACCAATTAACTCATTCCATTCAAGGTGCTCACAGACAGAGCATTTAGTAATCTGCTCTAGAATTTTTCCAGGTATTGATGTCAAACTGACAGGCCTGTAATTTCCTGGGTCCGTCTTTTTTCCCTTCTTGAAGATCGGGACAACATTCGCTCTTCTCCATTTGAATCATTTGTTGTGGTTCAAAATTGTTCTCTTTGGACACTGCCCCAACCACAGCCCTTCTGCCAGGCATCAGTTGAGCAGAGGCAGCCTTCTCACTACTACCAGGTATAAAGTGAGGAAGGTTAGAAGAGGGATTTAGGAATGACTGCAACTGAACAGAGAAGAGCAGCAACACCCAGCACCCTCCCTACAATAAGCCTAAAGAGTGGGCAAGCATAGCAGGCAGAGAACACTGGTCCTCTCTTCTTCCATTTTAGCATCACAACAACCCTGTGTGTTAGAGAGAGAATGATTGACCCAAGGTCACTTAGTAAGCTTCATGGCAAGTTAGACAGGCCAGGTCTCCTGATATAGAGGGAGACCTCCTGCTACTTACCATGGTTTCCCATCACTGTTTCCCAGGCTGGTGGAAGAAAAATGAGAGGAAATGGGGTGGGTTAGCAGATGTTGTGGCAGCGTGCAATATCACCTTAATCGAAACCCAGAGTGATGTCATTGCATTGGAGTGATACTTTAGGATTTGCCCCAAACAATTCTGTATTTTGCCACATGTTATGCTATTTTTGTCTGCTCTTTATTTTAAGGAAGTAGCTCAGTTTTTTAATCATGTTTCCCAAAGAGTTGACCGATATCCCATGTTTCTTGGAATGGACCTCATATCCAGATTAGCAAGTGGAAATTGGCTGGAATAAACTTAAAATTGTTATAAGGGGGGAAACTAGCATAAAATTGTCATTAAAGCCATGTCATTTTAACCTGCATGAAAGATGTAATGGCAAATTATTGCTAGTTGATCTTGCACTAGAGTACGTTATGAAAAATACTGGGAAAAGATCTTAGTTGACTCCATTTCAGAATAGGATAATACACTATATTAACATCATTTTATTGAAAATTATATAAAAGTGAAAGGAAGACACCATTATAATAAATGTGTTCATAAGTGGAATTCCATTATTTCATACTGGCAAAGCTAACAATACAGATCCTCAGATATGGCTAGTCTCAGAGTTTTGTTTTACCTCAAATGAAGATAACCCACAAAATGTGCCCAGCAAACTCTCCAAGTGGCAAAACAAGCCAGAGGAACAGAAAAAATTATCCAAGTAATTCCAACAGGAATCCTGGATGCAATAACAATGATAATGAGGAATATGAGGCATCTTTTGTGGGTGGCAATGCAACACGCAGATGACATCAGTAGAGCTAGCAGGATATAAGTGCAGCCAGAGGATCCCTCATGCAGCCCCAGGAAGCAGAAAGTCAATAAAAATTGATTCCTAAGCCATTCCTCAGGACAGATAGATGAGTTAGGACAAGGAGAGGAGGACAGTTAAACCCCTCCCCCTCTAAGGATAATGATGGTGAAACAAAAGGTAAGTGAGGGTGCCACTTAGCCTAATAAGAGCCAGTTTGGTATAGTGGTTAAATGCGCGGACTCTAATCTGGGAGAACCAGGTTTGATTCCCCACTCCTCCACTTGCATCTGGCTGGATGGCCTTGGACAAGTCATAGTTCTGATAAGAGCTGTTCTTGAAAAAGAGCAGTTTCTGTTAAGAGCTCTCTCAACCCCACCTACCTCACAGGGTGTCTATTGTGGGGAGGGGGGGAAGGGAAAGGAGTTTGTAAGCCGCTCTGAGACACCTTTGGGTAGTGAAGGGCGGGGTATAAATCCAATCTCTTCTTCTCTTCTTCTTCTAATAAAGGCAGGACAAATTGTGGAGAGTCCCACAAGCCTCAGAGCTCCAGTATTTAATTGGATTTGAAAAATAGTATTTGTTGTAATTCAAAAATTGTGGCCATTTACTGCAATGAGAAATACAATTAAAATGTGGCTTAAGCATACAGGGCAGTCCCAAACCTTCAAGCAATCCTGCCCTGTTGCTTTCATTTGTTTAGGATTGAGGGCACCATCAGAATATGGTGGAAGTGTCAAATATGGAACAAAAGCCCTTGCTAGCAAAAAAAATATCATACAAATTTCTACCAGGCATTTTAAATAAATGCAGCCAAGAGATTAAAGGCAGTAAAAAGAAGTCTGAAAACACTTCAGAATGGCTTGGAGTGGATACCACAGAAGCCACAACCATTCTTCAGCCTGTTCCAGGAATTCCTTCGCCACCTGACCGGAAGGCTGTTGAGCCTACTGGCTCTAGCCTAAAGAGATGGCACCTGAAGCAACAGTTCTCAGCCCAGTTCCTTGAAAACTCAAGTGTTCTGTGCTCATTATCAGCCATGAAAAGGTACTGAATATTCCTGTTTTTCCTCTTGGGTTGCCAAGGCTCTGATGTATAATATGGTAACTGAGAGGCCCCCTCCAGCTGCTCTTTCTGACCAGTTCACTTGTACTCCTCCCCTCATTAGTTCTCTTAAAGAGACAGTACAATGAGTGCCACTGTGTGGTTTTAGATTGGAATAAAGAGAATGAGCATGTTCTTTATAGATGCTGGAAGCATAAGAATAATGTGCACAGAACGGCCAAGTTCAGACTGGCAATTTGAAGCACTAGGGAGTCGTGGCAAAGAAGACCCAGAACAGACCGGGAACGGCTTGTTTGCGGTATTTCCGTTCACACTGCAGCGAATGAAGCAGGAGGATACCGTGGAGGAAGCGCAAGGGAGCGTTCACACTGTCGGCCTGCCCCTGGTGGGTTGTTAGTGGCTGTTTCTGTGCTCCGCTGCATGCACCTATGTGCATGGGTGCCTGCTGCGGAAACAGCCAGCACCTATTATCAACAACTGCGGGTTGTTCCCACCTTAGCAGCACTTGCGTTCACACGTCAGGGAACCAGAATCAACCCACTCTACACACTTTCAACTGGTACTTTTTAAACTCGGGAGGGAAGCGGCACAAGACAGCTTGAGTATGGCTGAGGGATGCCTGACAGATGTGCATGTGTGAACCCGCCCCTTTAATCTGCTACTGAAAAGCTCCTGAAACGTTTGGCTGCCAGGCCAAACTGCCTGTCTGAACTCGGCCAAAGTATCCACAAAGATAACATTTCCCCCCAAATGCTATCTGTTCAGACTTTATGTCACGGAAACAAATTCCTGTGGAACTCCAAGCTGAACAAGAAAGCACTTTCTATACTATCAGACGGGTTTTCATGCAAAGGTAACAGAAATTTATCAAAAGATTCTATGGAATGAATGCATTTTTATGTTGCATGACACAGAATAAGGACTTCCTCTGTGCTTCCTCTGCCTTAGCTGGTAAAATGTTTTGGGAGCAGACATAACAAAGAAACGCGAGGACGCCTGCAAACCATAATCACTCTCTATGAGCTGGATGAGAGAGGGTGAAATCAGCTGGGGACTGTTTAGAATAAATAGAGACATATTTATAAAACCAAACCAAACTGATACTGCGCTACATAATCATGTGTCAACATAGATAAAATCACGTTACCTAGGAACATGGGAACTTGAACTGATACAAAGTTAAATAATATTCCTAACATTAAACATTATTCTCCAAGATAAAGTTCTATAGCACGTCACCATTACAGAAATGTGGGCTTTGTAATAAAATACCCTTATTCCAACTCAGATTTTGAATCTGATGTAATTCCTTTGAGATCACCCTTTTCAAGGGTAAACAAAAGGAAAAACGGTATGTTCCCTGGTACAAACCAGGTTTAAAATAGTGCATTGCCACGTAGTGCATGTTTTGAAGGGAAAGTATTTTCTTTATTTTTAATAGAAGGACTTAAATTGTAACTCTTAGAGACCTGAGCTGCTCTGTGATTTGTTAACACAATGCCATTTTGTGTCTTAGTCCATTTGGATTCTGGTCGATTTTATAGACACAGCATGTAAGATATTTAATCTGTTATTTGTTTTAAAATATTTACCCACCATTCCACCATATATAGCTTATGAAATCTATAAAATAATAATAGTAAAATAATATACAAACAGCTGATGGGCATATGTTTCAGCATCCTCTCCCTAGTCCTTAAGGTCTTCTTGATATTGCTGCTCTGTCTGTTGTTGCTCTTTCAGGATGTGATGGAGATGGTTAAGAATTCACATGCACTTCAGGAATAGGTTGCTAACTATGCATTCAACAGCCAGTCTCTAGAGAGCATGTTGGCAAATCAGCATTTCTAACTGAATTCTACAGATCAGTGAGAGATGTACATATTTGCATGTACTGGTTCATGGAAGCAGATTTCATCCATAGTAAGGAGAAGGAGCTCTAGGCTGCACGTGTCCCCAAAGCTGACCACCCACAGCCCCACTCCCCAACAGAAGAGGAAGAAGAAGGAGAACAGGTTCCTGCTGCCACTTGTGCGCACACGCACGCGCACACACCCACACACCCATTTAGGGCTCAGGCAGCCAGCTTCTGGAGATGGCTCCTGCCAGCCTCACCAGTGGTCAGGACCATCCCTTGTTTGACCCTGGTGGACTTCAAGCCACAGGAAATTTCTGCTGATTGAATGGATTTCCATTACTGGAGCATGTCTTTCTTGCCTCCTCCCTTCCTGGAGGAATTCTTAGACAACAGGCAACTTGGCCAGTTGCACTGGGCCTGGTAGTGGAGAGGGGCTGACCACCCACAGCGCCATTCCTGAACAGAAGAGGAAGAAGAAGAACAGGTTCCTGTTGCCACTTGCGCACACACACCATTTAGGGCTCAGGCTGCCACCTTCTGGAGATGGCTCCAGCCAGCCTCACAAGTTGTCAGGACCATCCCTTGTTTGACTCCGGTGGGGGCCAGTGTTGAGGCCAATGCAGGTGGTGGTAACAGTGATTCTGAGGGGCCCATTCTGGACTTTTATCCAGGACCCAGAATCACTAAGGCCATCCCTATCCCTCCTATCACTGTGGTATTCCCAAAGAAGCAATGACTTCCAGGAACTACAGGAGTGGGGAGTTCAATAGGAAGAAGGAATCAGTAAAAATGCCCCCCTTCCATCTGTCATAATCTTCCACTGGATCCAACATCACTATGAGGTTTTAGAGTAGAACTAAGGAAACAGTATGCTTTCCTTTAAAACATTATGGTGAAAACTACTGAAGTTATACAGATGGTTTTTAAAATGTGTTTATTTTTTTCAAATGAGGAGCTAGAGCTACTTTAGTACTTATGTAGAGTAAGACTGGAAACTATATAGAACATATCAATATAACAGAAGGTGCACTTTATATAACCAGTCACGTGGCAGTAAGGTGTGAGAGACCTGAAGTGATACAATTTCATTTGGATGCTAACCCAAATATCTAAGAACCACTGCAGTGTTATTGCTTAGTGGTATAAATAGTTTAATTAAACTAGAAATATCAGAAGTGAGACCTACAGTGTGGATATGAAACACACATTTTGCCTGGAAGGTGAAACATATCTGATACATGCTCCCATTTGCAATCGGCATCTGTTCTCTTTAGATGCCTTCTGTGATCTTTAGCAAGTTATCAACCAAGAAGCATCACTTCAGAGCTACACTATGCTGTTGATTATTTTTACATTAAAAGACCATTTGAACTTTCTGTTAAGTCAATAACAGCTTGATATGCAAAACAGTGAAGCCAAAGTACCTGAATTCTGCTGGCTGAGTACCACTGAAGTTAATGGGACTTAACAGCTTGATCCTGGGCTGCTGTTGCTCGAACTACAGAGGCAAAATCAGAGAAGAGTGCCACGGCAGCTAAATTGGCATCATATGTTCAGCAAGTGGGATGGAGATTTTAAAACCTCCAAGCTCATTGCTGCTACGTTTTGCCAAGATAAAGTCATGCTGGCACTGGGGAAGAGTTTGATAGCTCTTAAATTAACAATGGAATCTTAACAATGGAATCAAATGATAGTGCCATCGCTGAAATGTACTGTTGCAAGCTGCAACGTGTTATGTTTTGTGTGCAAGGAAGTTTTTTTAATGGGGGGGATTCAGATTTTTGATCCTCCCCCTAAAGCCTGAAGTGGCACAGTCCAGGAAAGCTTTGCCCCTTGAGTATAAAATGACCTTCAGAACAATGTATAGGGACTTAAACTGAACAGGCATATCCCAGAAGCATCACAAGGGATGAACTGTCTGCTTGCACTGAGTCTAGGATGCAAGGATGAGATTCTGTGCTCTACCATCCTAGCAGTTTCTTTGCAGGCATGTATTTGTCCTAGACCCGGCACAAGATTCTCCTTCACACCTATTCACTTTCTTTTCTGTTCTGCTCTACTACATGGGAGCGGTGGCACAGGCAGTAAGAACGCCTGCAAAGTAACATCAATGAGTAGCCATTACGGCTGTTCGAAACCCACCGCGGTCGGGGTGAGTTCCCGGCCCTCGTCCCAGCTCCCATCCACCCAGCGGTTCGAAAGCATCATAAATGCAAGTAGATAAAGTGGGTACCTGCCCTAGGTGGCAGGGGGCACCCCTCCTCCTTGTGAGGTTGAGGGCTCGGCGGCGGCAACTATGGTGGTGGAGCAGTTCCTGGTGACCTGGTGGAGCAACGTTGGAGGCGTAGCTCGGAGAAGTGGAGCCTTGGAGAGCGTGGTGACGAGCGGCGCAGTGCAGCGGAGCCACCTGTGGACAGTAGCCAGAACTGCAGCCAACACACAGCTACGCGCCAAGATGAGACCTGCCGGAGGAAGCTGCTCGGGGAAGATCGGCTCCAGAAAGGGCAGCAGGACGCCAATATCTGAAGCTGCGGAAGGAAGCCGTATGACAACTAGCCCAGGGTGCTGGTAGGCAGTCACCACCCTGTAGATAAATGTGGCCCTAGTCAGGTTAATTGGTTGGTTAGAACCACTATGTAAACCGCCCAGAGATCCTTCGGGGTCAGGGCGGTATATAAGCCGAAGGTATAAATGAATAAATAAGTAAAATGTTATGTTTTTCTTGAGTCCTCCCTGGATCCATCCTGAAAACTCCTAGTCAGAAATAAGCTGGGAGTTCCCTTCTGGGAACTCATGTCCCAAGCATGTAGGGGCCCGGTTCCCAAGACACATTCTTGAGATGGAGGCTGTAGTGCTGGGGGCCAGATCAGACTGGCACCATGGCACACACAGAAGGGGCTTTAACCTTACCCCCTCACTATTTTCTCAACCTGAAACAACTTGGGGGAACTATTTGCCCTACTGAGGAATGTATGTGTACTGAGGGGTACATATAGGTTTTCCCAGTGAGGCTAATAGTGCCCCCTGGGTTGGGATTATTAATATTGTGGTGGTGGTGGTGGCTGTTAACTTCATCTATAGTTCATTATTCTCACTGAGATACAAGGCAGACTATAAATTATGAAAAACAATGCAATCTATCAGAAAAGACCTCCAATAAATAATGAATATACTGTATCTATATATATTGCCACTTATCCATATGCACCATGGTTTCAGTTCAAATTGAGCCCTCAAGTATGAGAGTTTTACAGCTGTTATGTGACTGGAAGGAGAGTAGGGAAACCAAAACAACATAATGTATAGTTAGGCCCTCAGCTAACCTTATTTCTCGAGCTCACTGTTCCTCAGCCTCAGCCCTTCCCTCAGCACAAAGTATTTTTACTCTTAGGACTTTTTTAAAAATAATTTTTATTGCTTTTATGCTACACACTACATAGAAACAAGGGGTGGGTAAACACTAACAGACTACAGGTGATAGGACAGCATTAATAAAAGAAAGGGTAACAGGAGTTATATATATTGCTGGTAATAAACGCTTATTCAAGTTTCTCATATTAAGTCATACATGAGTAAAGCTTCTTTTCAGTTTATAACAGTAAGTAAAAGCTTAAAATATAGGTATTTGCTCTGAGCAAGTAAGCAAGATAATTATCTCTTCAAGTTTCCATTGGTAGCTTTGAGAACGGCGTCTCTTGTAGACCTTTTCGAGAATCTGACTATAATTTCCCCAGGCAGGTTTCTCTTCTTTATATATTCGGGGTATGATCTATAGACCACGTCCAGATCGCTTAATAACTCTTCACGTTTCATACCTGTCATTGGGGCTAACGCTTGAGTCAGGATTTTTTTGAGATTCTCACCGCTTTGTTCTGGAACATCTTGAACCCTCAGCACATAGGCTGATTTTTCTGCTTGAAGACTAAGGATTTGTTCTTTATCAGAGGTTCTTTCTTTTTGTAATCAGTCCACTTTTTGATCAAGTACAGATGTTTTAAAAACAACCTTTTTGACTGCATTAGAGTTCTTTACCATTTGTTTTTGGAGTATTTCAAAATTTTGGTTGAGATTCGTCATTTGGTCCAGTAGGGGTTGCAGTTCTACAGCTAACGTGGCTGAAAAGTCTGTACTGGCTTCCGGTTTTGCTCCCGGAGATGACGTTTTGCCAGCACCTGAAGGAAGCTTCCTCAACGCCATTTTTTCCTGTCGACTCATCGTTTTCTTTTCCTGGGAAGTTTGTAAAAGTTCTTAAAAGGGGTTATTGTTGTTCTCTTTGCGTGGCAATGCACTTGCTCATTCAAATAATCTTTTTCTTTCCCCCATTCCGGTAAGGCTTTAAATTATAGTTTCATTTTTGTTGGGGGGAGGATATTGCTCCCTTCCCTATCACTGGTGGGGTGTGTGTGTCAAAGCCCATTTAAAAGTTCATGCACTTGAAAATTCACTCCCATTTCTTCTGGTGTCATTAAATTGCCGAGATGTCTTGCATTTTCACTAAAACTCGTTAACGCTCAACTGGTGTGCACCTCTAGGAACCATGATGGTGCCGTGGCAGTTGGAACTTCGGTGCAAAGTGTGCCTCAATCCCTTGGCATCGTGCCTTGGGAGTGGCACTACTCACACACCATGGCTGAGGGGTCCTCTACAGGGGCCCCAGGGGGGAACCAGCCCAGCCTGATCCCCTCCTAGCTGCCGCAGAACAGGCTGCACCATATGGAGCTGACCAGTGCACGCCTGCTGGGCGAGGAGCCAAAACTGGAAACCACTCTTAGGACTTTATGAGTGACAGTGTAACTATAGACAGAGAACCATTCACTGCCATAATTTATGGCAATGGATGTAGTTATTTGCCAAATCAGTTGTGTAATGTCCTGACAAGGGGATAAAATAATTTTACCACTCCCCCTTCCTCCCTCCCTCGACTTCTTATGGTACAGATGTATGTTCTCCTCAGCTCTTGGCAAAATATTATAAAGAATTGACTTGCTAAGGAATCACATGCCAACTGTGGTAAATTTCTACCTATCTAATGGTTATCACATAATATTTTAAACACATTAGGGTATCACAGCATGTCAGTCTGCAGCTGACAAAAGGGCTCTTTGGAAAAGGAGTAGCCTGTGTGTAGCTTATCATATATCATCATCTGAATTCAGATACTGCAAATGAACCTCAGTTTCCTTGTGACAAGAATGCATCTCAAGTCTGTGGTCTTGCACACTCCTTTTCCTCTCTCTCACATACCCAACCATACCTTCTCCTCTTACATACCCAGCCATACCAAGCTTTCAATACACTGTAATCTGTAGTGCTTCAGAAAACTGAGTTTTGTTTCTTGATTAAAAATCAGGATTCTAAACTAGGATTTGAAATACTTGTTAGCAGTCAGACCCCTCCTCTCACTGAGGGGCAGTATATAGACAGAAAAACCCATAAACACCCTTTCTAATAGGTATACATCAGCTCAAATATCATGAGCTACAATGCAGTGTGTGGCCTAAATTGACACAAAATGGATACCAGCCAGGACAAGTCTGGACACATACTTTAGAAGTGTGTGGGAAAGAGCTGCTGACCCACTAATGACCTCCTCCCCACCATAAAGAGATGCATAATACAGGACAATGGGTCTCCCGAGAAAGAAAGCCTCACCTTACATCAACCTCATCACATGCCCAGCCCTTTACCCATTTAGCCTAATCTAGCAACACTTAACACTGTTCATAAAATCTGGTAGTTTCTCCCATCCAGTACTTAGTGGATTATCAAACACCATTAGCACCTATATTCTACCTCAGGTAAACTCATCAAGCCTCTCCCAGGTCATTGTTCATCTCTGGAAAACTAATCAAGTTACTGTTTTAGGGGCAAACATTTCAGCATTTCCCCCTATAATTGCAAGCACGCTGTGCCATAGTGATGGGTGGGTTGTCTCGACATCGAACCTCACATTCCCCCACTTGCATGTGGGTCTTCTTCACACTGTGAAATGCTGGTTGTTTTGCTGCTGCCTCTGCAGACCTCACTCTTCAAGATTGGTAACTATTGCCTACCTGAAATTGCTCTCTCTCTGCTCTCCTCCCTGATTTCCTCTTAGCTACCTTGTGTGTTTTTCCATGTGTTTGTATGTGTGTGTTTTGTCCATTATTCCTATTTCAATAAAACCTGTTTCAGTTGAACATCTGACTGGTTTATTTTGAGAGTTATCTTAAGGGGAAAGATCCCTGTAAACATTGGTGGAGAATCCTGATTACCCCCTCTCATTTTGTCTCCTTTATAGCTAATTTCCCCCCAGTTAAATAGGAGACTGCCTCTTTGGGTAACATACTGGCTGCAAGCAAGAAATAAAGCACATAAACATCCAATATAGATATCACAACAAACTGCAATCTGAAGACTTCCTCGGTTACAATTTTAGTGCTATATGCAAGAGGTAAAGAGAGTGCACGTGCTTGAAGATTTTGGCTTGCTGTCATCACAAATTGTTTTTCTCTCTTTCTGGCTGTATTTAGATGCCACAAACAAACTTTAGTTTAGTTTGTTGACATCTGAATGCAGCCAGACAAAGAGACAGAATTCTGCAGCTCAAAAAGCAAAGAAAAAGAGCTGCATGAATATTTGAATTTGTCAGACTGTGTTTTTAACTTCCCACCCCCAATTTCTTTTTAATGTGTCTGACTCATTTGTCAGAAGTAATGCCATATTCTCCTGAAAATGTCCAATGCAGGAAAGCAAGTGAAAAGAATCAGGCATTTCTCTGTTCCTTCCCACCTACCCTACCCTGACTGTTAGCAAAAATGATATAACTAAGCATGTACTCTCTCTGTGTCCTGCTTAATTTATATTTTAAAGAGGCATTTGGTATTAATCTGCATTCTGAATCAATTGCAACTTTTGGGAAAACATCCACAATAAACATCAATGTCTTCTGTATAACCTTACATTGAAACTTTACAGCCAATTTTAGCTGCAATCCCAAAGCCAAAAATCTCGTTAACCCCGCAAAAGAGGGATTGTTATTTAATTCTCTAACATATCCCCAAAGTCATCCTCACATGGCCTCTCTGCAAATCTAAACACAAGCTATTGTGAGGCACTGTTTTCATTTGAACCTGAACTGTATTTACTATACCTAAGGACAATTCACATGGAGCAAAGCTCCCCAATATTTGTATTTTAGAATAAATATTATGAATCTGTCACTCTCAGGGGAAGAAAATGTTTAGCTAATCTGTCTTTCACATAGGAAAGCTGGCTGTTCTTTCCAATGTTGAGACTCTACAGCATATAAAAATGCATTGCCTCCTAGCCATAGTTAAAAGATGCCCCTATTTCATTATGAAGGATAGAATGTATGGAAGCTGTAAATAAATAATGATTGCCAAAGATCAGAGGAATTTTTTTACACAAGACCAAAGCAACTTAAGCTTGTGCTTTGATACCAGCCTGTTAATAATTCAGGGCAATGGTAATCATCACAGCTCTAAAATTCCTAACAATTGAATTGCCCTTCAGGGGTATTAGCAGGTGATTAACAATTGTTTTAAGTCTTTACTGTCTGAACTCTCTGGAGATAGCAAAAGGTACAGTGTATTATTTAAGAAGGACGTACACCATCTATTTCTGGTTAAATGGGGCCTGTAAATCTTACCACAGAGAATTATGTTTTGCTGTCAGCCATCATTTGAGAATGAGAGCCTCAGATGCTCACCTATGAGGATTTATGTAATACTAAGTAAGACCAATGATTCAGTGAGGGGTGCCAGTTCTGGATAAGCGTGTCATACAGTTGATACAACTAGCTATATAGTACAACATCAAACATTTGGTGGCATCGGAGATAAATATGGGAAGGAATGAAAACTTGGATATAATTAGGACATCTGAAATCATGAAAGCAAGATATCTATGCCGTGGTCTTCTGAGGAGTTAACTAATATTGACAGTTGACACTGCTGGCTGCAGTAGGCCCATCCACACTACATATTGGCGCACATGACCAATGTTCATAGTGGGGGAGCAGGAACAAACACTAGATGGGAATATGAATGAGAACACTGCTCCTTGTGGACACACCATTCTTGATCCCACAGACAGAGCTTTACATGTGTTTGCACTATGCCCATGTATAGCAAATGTGCAGAGGAGGAAGAAGTATTATAAAAATGCAAAATTTATTCAGGTGTACACATTTTAAAACTTAGACTCATTAAAAATGTAACATTCAGACATAAAAAAACTTCTCAACATTCATACATAGATGGGTTAGTGCTGTGCAACTGAACCAAACGCGTTTCGGCCCCTCAAAGGGCCTTCCTCAGTGGTCACAATTCCAATTACAAATTTGACATACATTCAAAAAATTTTTTTACATAAGATGTACATATACAGGAGAAGGCCAGATGTTGTTTCCTTCTGTATTGTATGTTATTATTCTATAAGATGGGCCTCCAGTTTAGCCAAATAAAGTCCACCAATAATTCTGGTATCACAAACTTGTGTGAGTTGAATGTATGTCACTCCATCCTGTACAAATTCTGACCAGACCATCTTATAGAATAATAACATACAATACAGAAGGAAACAACATCTGGCCTTCTCCTGTATATGTACATCTTATGTAAAAAAATTTTTTGAATGTATGTCAAATTTGTAATTGCAATTGTGACCACTGAGGAAGGCCCTTTGAGGGGCCGAAACGCGTTTGGTTCAGTTGCACAGCACTAACCCATCTATGTATGAATGTTGAGAAGCTTTTTTATGTCTGAATGTTACATTTTTAATGAGTAAGTTTTAAAATGTGTACACCTGAATAAATTTTGCATTTTTATAATATTTTGAGTCAGCTTAACCCTTGTGGATCCATAGCAACTTTTTGGGTTGAGTTTTCTTTCCCCCCCCCTTTTTTTCCCCCTTCCCCCTTCCCTTCCTTTTTGTTAGCAGAGGAGGAAGAAGTGCCAGCATGCTCAGAAACAGGTGGATGAAGGGACTAACATACTTAAACCCACTTAACTTCTATGTATACTGGCTCTGTACATCAGTAAGTCATACATGTGGGGCTGTTCATGAAAGGAACTTAGGTTGATACAAGGAATAAACACCATCCATTGGTTTGTTCACTGAAACGTGATTTCTCAAGGATGATCCTCAAGATGATTTGTTCAGAGTTCCTTTTCACAACACATTTTACTATTTCTTGTACACAGTCAAGGAGGTTGAAGTTTAGGGACAGATTATTCTTCTAGCTTTCATTGTAGATTTTCAGAAATGCTCATATTATCTTGAGTTAATCATACACACTTCTCCTCGACATACGCAGCATAAAGCTGTTTCTCTGTTCATTTACACAGCATATTCTGGAAATCTGAAATGATCACTTTTGAAGTGGAATTTGCCTATACATGAAGCAAAGCATGCAAGTTTCAACTTTTTTCCTCTTTGAGGAAAAAAAGACTACTAATAAAAGACAAAGATCACTTCCAGATGTTCTTTGCTTGTATTTTCCAGCTGTGTCATAATCCTGTGTTGGTATAAGCTCTCATCTTCCCAAAAGGAAGAAATTAATCCTGATGTATCCTTAAAAGGACAGTGTTCAAGGGAAAAAATGCTGTTTTAAGGTGTGTGTTTTTAAAATAACCATATTGTAAAGGTCCGTAAAGTACTATCCAGTCAATCCCTTGTTAGCCAAAAGGGGATTTTCCACCCTTCTTCCCTCACATGTTGGAGTCTATTATTCAACAACAGTTTTCAGAGTGGTTCATAACAGGTTAATGAAAGATCTCTAATACCCTTGTGAGACCAATCTTCTTAACAAAGAAGGGTCATAATTGTAATTACATAGGTGGTCCAGCCAGGAGGAAATTTTATCTTAGAATTCAAGACGCACCAAGTTTGACTAATCACCCACAGTGTGTTTGCAATTAAAATAACACTATATTAACCCTGCCAATGTGAGGTATCAATATTTTATGTGTGGCTTGACAGTTTCAAGCCGAACATTTGTGAATCTTGATAGAGAGTTCACTTTTAAAGACAGACTTTCTTACTCCTCTTCAGAATCATAAACAGGAAAGATACTCAGCGCAGGGAATGCAAAGGCGAATTTTCAAAAGAAATCTGATCTTCATGATATTTTTTACAATCTCTTGCCAAGAAAGGAGGTGTGGGTTTTTTTAGCAGCGTAAGTACTTCCTTCCTGCAAAGTAAAAATCTGAGATGTTTATATAAATAATGTGTTTTCTTGTTCTTCAGGGTCAAGGGAAAAACCCATGTCAAAGTCAGGTTTGTGGAATGGAATTCTCTGAAACCTTTCAGCCAGTGGTGCAGTGATGATAACAATAGTGCTAATATCTGGCTGAGAGCTGGAAAAATTAGTTATAAATTATCTATTGTTTTTGGATGAAAGCCTTAATCAAAACTCCTTCCTAAAGCTAGATTTATTAAGGGTATAATTATGCAATATCTGGTAACATCTATTATCTTTAGATTCTTTATTTCCTTCATATGGCAGCCTAACTATGGCCTTGGCCATACGGGCTGGAAAATGCGGGGGGGAGGCGTGGCTGTTTGCCCCGGAGCAAACTAACGCGCGACTGCGCGATCAGGCATCGAGTTGAGGTCCCGTCGAGGGGGGAGGTGCCGATCACAGACGCGGCAAAGAAGCGGAGCGGCGCGGCAAACGGGATTGTGTTTTGTTTTTAAAACTGAAATGTGCGCATGCTCCGTTGGGTGCTTGTGCGCATCCGTGGAGACTTGGGGAAAAAACACCATTTTTGCGAGGGGACATGGGCGGGTGCCGGAACTACCACCGGAAATGCGATCAGACACCCGCCCTTGCCCCGCGGTTTCCGGAAAGTAGTACCTCCGAGGTACTAGTTTTTTACCCTGCATCTTCGGCGGGAAGCCTCGGGTGTGCCACAGGAGCTCTACGCGGTGAGATCACGCCCGGAAAATCCGCCTATCTTCCATCTCTCTAGCGTGCCTAATGCTCCGTGTGACCGGGGCCTATATTTATTATCATTATATATCAAGTACTCTTTAGTTTATCTATACCGTTGCAAGTATTTTTGTTTTCTAGGGACATTACTATTAAAACAAGACCCTCAAATATTTGAGGTCAGGATGTTTGTATTAACCCAATACTTAGGGTTCCCAGCTTCTGGTTGGGAAATACCTGGAGATTTTGGGGGTGGAGCCTGAGGAGGGCAAGGTTTGGGGAGAGGAAGGACTTCAATGGGGTATGATGCCATAAAGTCCATCTTCCAAAGTGACAACTGGAGATCAGTTGTAGTAGCAGGAGATTTCCAGCCACCACCTGGAGGCTGGCAACCCTACCAATACTTGATTCATCAGAATGGTGCTATGATGACAAAACTGATCTAAGGGTTTTCTCTTAATTCCCCCACAACTGCATTTATCAAAGACACACTCCCCCCTGCCAATAATTTGCTATTTAATAGGAGTCTTTCAGGTTGTTCTTCCACATGGGTGGATCAACCAATCATCAACAGATGGACCATCGATTTCCCCCACATTCTCCCCCCCTTGTAGTCACTCTGAATTCACAGACAGACCCCTTGGAGTCACAGAACCCATGGGGACTAAAAACCAGATGGGTTGGTTGGGTTGCATACAGAAGCAGGCACAACTGCCTTCTTCAGCAAGCACAGCTCTGTTGCTGGAAGAAGAAGGAAAGGTGCACTTTGCTCACAGCAGTCTCTTGACCTATGTGACATCTTGTCCAAACCAGCCCCATGACTCCAGATGTCTTTCTGAGGGTTCAAAGGGACTGATGGATGAAGGGGAACACAAGGAACCACCACATCAACCAGTTTCTTCCACTAACAGTTCAATGGGAATGATAAGGTTTAAGAAACAATGATTTATGGTAGAAACGGTTAGAGACGCAAAGAGGAATAACAACTCCTATTAATTTGGAACAGGATCCATGGACCAACTTTCCATATGTGGAAATTTGCACTTTGTACTGAACTTGCAAATAAAAGTTTGTGGGAGTTGTGATTCCCCTTTTCTCATTCCTGAGGTGATATTTGCATGTGGGATATGCACAGACTCTAGATATTTTTTTTTAAAAAGCCCAAGCATAGGGCAAAGCAAAATTTTATGATTTTTTAACTTTCTGCATCATTTTATATGCTTTCCAGCCCATGCAGCTGTGGGTTGGTGTGATAGTGGGGCATGGTTGTTAAAAGTGCATCTGATATATATAAAAGCCTAACATATTGGTACTTTCCAGCTCTTCCATTAGCTATGCTGTGCAGTCTATCAGCCACCGGCCCATCAACCACCACTCAAGACTACTTGCATTCCATTGGCTGGATGCTGGGTCCGCTCCGCTCACCTGCCCACTGCCAGCCTGGCCACTATTCCCTGACAGAATAAACTGCCAAAATGGCTGTCTCTCCTGACAAAAAAGCTTCATCTCCTCTTGCTGCTAGGCTCACTTTCGCTTCAGTGGCTGTTGCTAAGCAACCAAGCTTGTTTCTGTCAGTAAAAGTGGGGGGAGGCCCTTTCCAGGCCTATTTTGGCCTTTGAGAGACAACTCATTGGGGCCCATCCTGACTAGGGTTGCCAGCTCCAGGTTGGGAAATTCCTGGAGATTTTGTGGTGGAGTCTATGGAAGCCAGAGTTTGGAGAGGGGAGAGGCCTCAGTTGAATAGAATGCCATAGAGTCCACCCTCCAAAGCAGTTATTTTCTCCAGGGGGACAGAGAGATCTGTTGTCTGGAGTTCAGTTGTGATACCAGGTGATCTTCAGGCTCCACCTGGAGGTTGGCTACCTGAGGCCTGGCAGTGCCCTCTGGGTGACTTGATGACACCTGACTAGCATCACAACTAGGCCTGGCTGCTTGCTCCTGTTCACCTCCAGCAGGCCCTCTATTTTTTAATATTTAAATTAAATATTAAGAAGAAGAAGAGATTGGATTTATACCCCACCCTTCACTACCCAAAGGAGTCTCAGAGTGGCTTACAATCCCTTTCCCTTCCCCTCCCACAACAGACACTCTGTGAGGTAGGTGGGGCTGAGACAGATCTCTTGAGAACTGCCCTTAAAAGAACAGCTTTGAAAGAACTTATGACTGACCCAAGGTCACACCAGCAGCTGCATGTGGAGGAGTGGGGAATCAAACCTGGTTCTCCCAGATTAGAGTCCATGCTCTTAACTACTACTCCAAACTGGCTCTCAGCTGGGACAGCCAATATGGCATAGCAGTTAGCACTTCAAAGCATGGTCTGCCAGACCCAGGTTCTTTCTGTGGAAGCTGAGTGGGTGATTTCAGACCAGTCAGACTTTCAGCCTAACCTACCTCACAAGGTTGTTGTGCAGATCAAAAGGGGGAGAGGAGAATAATGTGAGCTGCTTTGGTCCCCACTGTGGAGTAAGACTGTATTGTTCCTCATGGGGAACCAATGTTGCCAATCTCCAGGTGAGGGCTGACAATCACTCAGAGTTACAACTGCTCCCTAGAAGTTCCCCTGGAGAAAATGGTGTACTCTGTCTGATTATACTCTGCTGAGGTGGCCCCCCTATGATAGCCAGTGTGATGTAGCAGTTAGTACTTCAAGGTAGGGTCTGCCAGACCCAGGTTCTTGCTGTGGAAGCTGATTGGGTGATTTCAGACCACTCACAGACTTTCAGCTTAACCTACCTCACAGGGTTGTTGTGCGGTTCAAAAGGGGGAGAGGAGAATGATGTGACCTGCTTTGGTCCCCACTGCAGAGAAAGTATAAAGTACTAAGACTGATGCATGGAGTAGTGATTTCGGCTCATACTTTATTAGTACATCGGAGAACTTGCGGATAACTAGCGTGGCCCATGGCCTGCTTATATTCCCATTCAAAACACACCCAACACACACCCACACCCGTGATTGGATTATTTACACACAACTCCCCCTATTGATTCCCTATTAGGATTCAAACACATAAACATCAAATGCACTGGGAAAAATAAATATTTGGGGTTCCAATACTTTGATCCTTGGCCTCATGAAAATTAGGGCACCACACTTTATTGGTTGACAGCCAAAGCTCCCCAGCCTTTGCTGTCTCGATGTTCTTCAATGTCAGGGAGTGTTCTGTCTATACATGAATTCTAACTGTACTTGTAGAACATTCTGCAACAGTGGAGAAAATGCAACAGTCCTGCTTGTGTAGTTTGCATGTGGATTTACAAGCTATCATTGACACACTAGAGCTTCTGGATCTGCTAGCAAAAAAGAACTGCTACATTTTAGGCAATTTATCAGCATGCTCATTCTTTGTTAATAGTAGGTAGTGACTGTATATCACCTAACTTGAAGTGTATGAGAATATATCAACTACATAATCTTAAGCATCAAATTAACCGCAGAGATGGATCCATTGATGTCTTTTAAGGTTCAGAAAAGTGACTACCCCTGCTACTGCAGGGCACTGGTCGCTGTACAACCAGGGATAAAACAAGATAAAATTAATTAAAATATTAGTACGATATTAAAATTATTATTAATTCTCCCCAACTGAAGATGGTGTACATAGGCTCTTGGGAGTTCTTGCATCTGTACATTCTACATCTGCTTAGCTTCAGCAAGATTGCTGCATCATGTGCCTTCCAAACATAGCCTTGCCTATGCAGAATAGTACAGGAGGCAAAGGAGTTTGATCCTGAACACTTTACACTGGCCACATGAAATTGAAATTGATTCTACCCTGTGGTATTCCTTGGAATACAGTCTCTGCACCACAATTTTAATGAAGGGTTACAGTTAGGAGCAATGGGTCTGTGGCACCCTGAGGTGTATATTGTTGCAGCTGAATAAAAAAAGAACATCTTAAGATGAGCTGACACTTGAAGTCACTGTTGAAAAATCATGGACTCAAGACAGTGCAACTCACATTTATAGAATTTTCCATTATCTTAGGAACTGATGTATTTTTTCTTGCAAGATTTAAATGGGAGAGTTCATAATTCAAACCATTATTTAACATGATAGTTTTGCTAGCTGCTAAATTTACTGTCTACAGAGGTGTCCCTGAACTAATAGATTCTACTTTGTGCTTCCACCAGCCATGCAAATGGCAATTATTATGGAAGAAAAATATTAAACTTATTGTCTACAAAGGATTTAAAGAGTCCTTTTAATAATTTTCTTTTGTATTTTTGCATTTGTGTGTGTGCGTGCGTGCACGCATATGTGTGTATCCATGCCTAGAAGTCATGGAAACCTCTGGCGACTCCTACTGAGGCATACACAAGTATTCAATCACAAAAGCTCAGAGATGTTGTCCAGACAGCAGTTTCCTTCTATGTCACAAAAAAAAGGAAGTGAGGTAAGAGGACTTCACGGGAAAGTTGTTTTTGGATTTTCAGCTTTTTGCATGGTGGCTGTAGATCCCGTAGCGAACAGAGGTTTGCTCAGTATTGTCTACTCTGACTGACAGCAGGTTCTCAGGGTTTTATCTATCTTTCTAGACCCCTTAGGTCTAACAGGAAATGCCAGAGATTGATGCTGGGATGTTCTGCATGGGGTGTCTCTCTAATAATCCTTAAATGATTTCATACTGTTGCTTGTGAGAGTCAGTGTCATGTAATGGGTTAGTGTCTGACTAAGACTAGAGGCACCCATGTTCAAATCCCTGCTTGGCCGTGGAGATCATTGTGTTTTTCCGGGCCAGACACTCTCTCATCCTAACCTGCTTCAGAGGGATGTTGCAAGGATAAAATGAGGGAAATAAAACTGCTCTGAGGGTCATGGAAATAATGGTGGAATAAAATGTGTTCGAGAGGTAGATAGCACATTCTGTTTTGGCAGATTTAGCATTTCAAAAATGAGAGGTGTAACAATACAGTTCATAAATATTTAACGCCTCAGTCTGGAATGTTATCTTCTGCTTGGTAAGTAAAGGTACAAATGTTTCAAAAACTTTTAGGCATGGCAAGACTGGCTGGCTCTTTTCCCACATATTCTTAATTAAGTTTTTGAATTGATTTATTTTGTTAAATGTAATGGGCATCCTATCATCCATCCATCCATCCATCCATCCATCCATCCATCTATCCATCTATTATCTGTCTATTATCTGTCTGTCTGTCTGTCTGTCTGTCCGTCCGTCCGTCATTCTGTCTGTCTGTCTATCTGTCTATCTATCATCTATCTATCTATCTATCTATCTATCTATCTATCTATCATCTATCTATCTATCTATCAGTGCGGACTCTAATTTGGGAGAACTAGTTTTGATTCCCCACTCCTCCACTTGCAGCTGCTGATGTGAGCTTGGGTCAGTCACACATTCTTTTAGAGCTGTTCTCTCATGAGCAGTTGTCGAAAGAGCCCCACCTACCTCACAGGGTGTCTGTTGTGGGGAGGGGAAGGGAAAGGAGATTGTAAGCCACTCTGAGAGACTCTTCAGGTAGTGAAGGGTGGGGTATAAATCCAATCTCTTCTCTATCATCTATCTATCTATCATCTATCTATCCACCCATGCATCCATCCATCCACCCATCAATCCCCTATCACCTATCATCTATCTATAATCTCTATCATCTCAAAAGAATTGAAAAGAGTGTCAAACAATTCTTAAAAGAGGAAACAGCAGGTAGACAACTGGATATCTGGAGCAGGATTTCTATTTTATTTGCTAAATATATTTGGGTAACGGAGCTCCTTTAGCCATTGCCAGGCAGGGGAGATAACATGTGCAAGCCTGGAGCTAAAAAATTCAGTGTGGGGCTGTTGATGAGCTGATCACACTTGAAAGTGCCTGATGAATTAGGCATAAAGATCAGCATGATGAGCAGGGTTTATTAGCATGAGCTCCCTCCCCACCGCCGATCTATGCATCCCTCAACGTACACTTCACCCAAGGGGTAAAAAAGACTTCTGGGGCCCAGCCAAGCTTCTCTGCCAAGTTGGCTGTGCTGCAACAGAGCCAAGGTCTGTTTCCTCTGTGACCTTTCACTGTGTGGCATGCAGGGGATTAGCAAAGATGAAAAGAATCTTACAAAGCGGTACATTGTGGCAAGGCTGGGATTCAGCAGCACAAAAAAGTTTGGATGAAAAGTGTGCTTTAAAACTGCCGTGGGCCATGATTCCAGACCTAGAGCAAGTACAGGTTAGGAGTGGTTTACATCTCTCAAGAGATGAGATGAGTCAACTCATGCAGAGACTGATGTCTCGTGAACAAGCAGTGTAATCCTAAAAAGAGTTGTTATTGGGTTCGAAAAATGTAACTCTTCTTAGGATTGCACTGTAGTTGTAAAATCATTCTGCCATGCACCCAGTCATAAAGATATCAAGAGATCTCAGATATTCATCATTGATACCTTGCATCTGATCTGTTCTCTCTCATGTTACTGATTGTGGTACACACACATGGTAGGCGCTGCCTTTCACTAGTGGTGGGGTGAGGATACCATTTGCAGTACCTCTGACAGCCTGCTGTGCTGCCTACCTGTATGCCAACATATACAAGCAAAATCTTTACCCCATGACTAACTCCAGAGAGAAGAGAAAAGCAAGCACACAGGACCAACCATGCTTATGTAGAACCAAACAAAATTTTGGAACAAAATCGATCAGCAAAGTCCTCTTTGGTAGCAAGATCTGTCTGTAACTCTGATGACTGGTAAATATCCCTGAGAGTTTTGTATCTGAGGAATCACTTCCTTTGCTTCCACTAATCTCGTTTAACTCTGCAGACTGCTATATGCTAGGATAACAATCAGTTTCAGACATTCCAGTTGTCACTTTTTCAATTTACATTATAATAACAATATCAAATAATGGAATACCTTGTTTGCCTCTCGATTAGTTAATTCTAATATGTCACACCTTAATCCCAAATGTATGTGAGAAGGCTGCAGAGGGGATATATGAGTCACTGTTGGGGGAGAGTCAATCTGCATTTCATATAAACATTCTCATTTACAGCCATCTAGGGGATATGTGCCTCAAACATCACAGCTCATGCTTGGCCCTCATATAGAATATAGGCCTCAAAATAGAGTCCATACAGATATTTACACTTTTTTGCAGTAAGGTACATTGGGGGGGAATATTTACATCAGCGAAAATTGTGAAGTAGAAGTTTAAGGAGCCTCTCTGCTTGTGCTGTTTTTCTGGTTAAAGTTACCATGATAACCTACTTTGAAGTAAAGGAGAAGTGAACATTCCGCATCACATCAGTTATGTCCCCAGGAAAGCACTCTGATTGGTGGAGAACAGTTTGCTGGTGATCCCTAGCCCCAAATATGTCTGGCTGCCCTCGACTAGGACCAGACCCTTCTCGGTCCTGGCCCCGACCTGGTAGAACTCTCTGCCGAACAACATCAGGGCCCTGTGGGATTTAATGCAATTCCACAGGGCCTGTAAGGCAGAGACGTTCCACCAGGCTTTTGGGTGAGGACAGCAACGGTATGACCATCAGTGGCACCCTCCCTCGCTCTCCTTGTGTCATCTGTTTCCTTCCTCCTGCCCTGCCCATTGGACGGTGATGCAGTCCAGTATGGGAATAAGATTTATCAGGACACCAGGTTTTTAATTACATGCTATATATCTGGATTGTTGTACATTTTTATCTATTGTTTTATCATTGATGTATATTCCCCAGAACCTTGTTTATACAGAAATGGGGTGATTCATAAATTTGAATTAATGATTATAATGATAATAATGACATTTATTAATTTATTTAACAATGACGACGACAACAACAATAATATTCATGAAGGAGAAAGACTGCATTTTAATGAAATTATGCACATGTATAACTTTCCAAACACAGATTCCAAGCCACTTGCTTGTACAATATTGTGTTCAGAAGATCAAGCCTCAATAGTGGTCTCCCCTGCCATCTGGTCGTGAAGGCAATCACTGGTATTCCATGAGAAGGCTTGCTCTTGGGTGGGCAAACCCTTTAGTGGATGGATAAAGGCTGGGGGCAGGATGCAAGCAGCTGGTCTACTCCCCCATGACTGCCCTCCCCCAGCTGCTGCATCATCTTGCCATTGGTCCACAGGGTAGCTCAGCCACCCCATCCCCACCCAGTGTCTGGCTAGCTCTCTCTTCCCTCCCTGGCCCCACAAAATTCAGGCCATGCTGAGTCAGACCCTCTCTGTTTGTGGGCTTCAGCTCTTATGGAGGACGGGAGGTTCCGCCATCTGTACGCAAATCCACTCCGAAAGAACCACACACACAATAGGTTCAGAAAATATGTGAAGTAAATTGGCCACTACTTTATTGACTACAGCTGTAGGAAGCATTGGCGCAGCTTGAATCCACTGGATCCCTTACATCAGCTGGCCCCATGACCTTCGGGGTTCGAGCGGGATATAAATTGAATGATAAATAAATAAATAAATAAATAAATAAACAGCCAGCCAGCCAGCCAGCCAGCATGGGTGCTGAACCAAGGGGTGGCAGGTTGCTAGAGCTCATGTGTATGACTGCCCCTTAGTGGTCTCCCCTGCCATCTGGCCATGAGGGCCATGAGCAGTAGTCCATGAGCAGGCTTGCTCCCAGCTGCCCTCACACCAAGACCCCTTAATGGAGCCCCCCATACCTGGAAAATGGCATGCAGGCTGATTTCCATAAATGGATCTGGCCCCATGCTGTTACCACCACAAAAACCAGGCAGGACCCCTCCCACTGGTTCCCACCAATGCTCCTACAGCTGGAGCCAAGATGGGAGGGAATATTGACGTCCATGCAGCTAGATGTCCATCACCCACAATGCACCACAAATGCACCCTGTCGGGCTAGGAAGTGGTGGGTGCTAGGAAGTGGTGGGTGCTACAAGCATGGACGGCTTCAAAAGGGAATTAGATAAGCATATGGAGCAGAGGTCCATCAGTGGCTATTAGCCACAAGGTATAGCTAGGGGCTCTGGGGCAAGTGATGCTCTGTCTTCTTGGTGCTTGGGGGGGGGGTCAACAGTGGGAGGGCTTCTAATGTCCTGGCCCCACTGCTGGACCTCCTGATGGCACTGGTATTTCTGGCCACTGTGTGACACAGAGTGTTGGACTGGATGGGCCTTTGGCCTGATCCAACATTGGCGTCTCTTATGTTCTTATGTTCTAGAACAGGGGCTCCAACCTATGAGAAATGTCCGGGTGACAAATCCAGATCCCCCCCATGGCCTCCACAGCTCTGCCCAGCCTGCCAGACACCTTATGCCTCACAACATCCACCTTCTTTGGGTGAGCGGCCCCTCACCACAGATGGTGCTCAAGCCAGTTGGACCAAAAGACCAGCGTGTTGGGTAGGTCCTCCCTCAAGGATGCAATATCAGCTACTGCCTGATGCTCCGGGGACACACCACACTGCAATGGGTAATCTTGGGCGGTAACACCTCCCACTGCATGCCCCTCTGACCAATCCAGTGAACTCGAAGGGCTCTATCCAGTCCTAGGTCCATGCCCCATCCAGATGCAGCCACATACACTCCTGCCCAATGTACGATGTTGTGCTCACAAATCATTCTGGCCCTAACGATGTTACTCATGTGATTGATCAGATGCCAGCTCCGTTCAGGGTATGCAGCGGCCACCACCCCTGCGTACACCAGGTAACCTGCTGTTCAACTGAGGAAGGTATGCTCCACCTCCTCTTGCATCTCTTCTCCTTCGTTTTGGAGTGCAGAGTGCAACCCTCTTCCCCTTTTGGTTTCAGCAAAGTGAATGCATTGACATAATACCCATCTGAAATACTATCCCTAACCTTCTCAGACAAGTGGAGCCCGGGTGGGTCATCACCATTCATGTATATGGATGAAATAGCTGATGGGTCAGAAGTGTCCACATTATCCCAAACTACCCTGGGGTCCCCCACGGCCTGAGCAACCAAAGCCCTACAATGTATGGTGTGCTGAGTCCAGCCAAACGCCACGGATACCCTTCACTGGAAGCTGGATCTGCAGTCCAAAAGCAAGCCAAGAAACAGAGCCGAAGGTCAGAAAGTTGGGAAATGAGTCAGAGTTTTCAGGAGCTAGGAGTGAAGAGCAGAGTCTGACAGCTGGGATCAGGTCCAAGCATGCACGGTTGCTTTTGCACTGAAGCAGGTGAGCGGGGGTGTCTATGACCAGGTCCGTCCTCTCTGGGAGTCAACCTGCAAAGACTCACAGCCTCTCACATTGCCTTTGCAGCAGCTGCAGTCTGGCACACTTCCTTCTTTCTTGCACATTCAGATGCTGGCATGCCCTGCATCTAGGACAATCAGGTGAGCTAGGTGGGGATTCTGGCCTTGGGGTGTCTCCAACTGTGGGTGCTGGGCCAGGCTCTGGATCCGTCTCTCCCTCTGGCTGCACCTCAGTCTCTTCGCCTTGCTGCCCCTCCTGTGCAGCTGCTGGGGCCTCTTCTCCCTCAGGTGCTGGTAAAGGTTCTTCTTCTGGGCTGACTCCAGAGGAGGCTATGTTGCTCCATGCCTCTTCCTCATCTGAGGAATAGTCAGCTTCAGCAGAGCCAGGACCCATGACATATGACCCAGGCCAGCAGCCCAGGCTCCTGGGCCGTGGCTGACCAGTAATCACTCAGGGGACACCCGCATTCCTCATCTGAAGAAGACTCACCTGAGGAGCCCTCACTCCCAGTGTCCTCGCACAAGCTTGCTGATGGGCCCGCACTACCCCTCCCCCACTCTTTGGCTTTAGGGCAGGTCCTTGAATGAGCTTCTCTGATTGGTTGAGCTGCTGATTCTCCAAGAGCAGGAAGTTGACAAGCCTCCACACCTCTGGCCACCGTCGCCCTCCGATGACTGATGAGCCCTCCTGCCCTTACGAGAAGGGGCCCTGACAGGGTCCACATTCCATGCATGCTTGGCTTGCTGGCCCCCAGCCAGTTTGTCGACCTTCTCCATAAGCTGCTCAAATGCTTCAGCGAGGCTTCGCACCATGCTGGCCAGCTCAGCCACATCAGCCACCCCATTCTGGCCTTTTGCAGTTGCTTTCCACTTCACTGAGTGCGCGGCTCCAACATCTGCTGGTCCCGCTGCCTCATCAGTCAAATGGCCTCTCGTCTGCATGTTGCCAGCTGGCCTCTTTGCTGATGCAGGCCGCCACGTTCCAGCCACTGGGCCAGCTCGCTGTGTGCTTCAGTTGGGCAGCTTCATGCCTACTCAGGAGAGACCAAGAAAAACGTAGTGTGAAGACCCTCACACCCCAGCCCAATTCCACGGTCCAAAGCCCCTGGTCCTGATACCAGGCTAACAAGTGGTGGAGAGAGGTGGACTGCATAATGCAATCTGACTACAAAGTAACTGAAAGCCATCTACCTACCTACCTACTGTGCACCATCCCACGCTGATGGCACCCTGACTACAACTCACTGAAAACTGACTATCGACCTACCTACCTACTGTCCAACATCCCACGCTGATGGCTCCCATTGAGGCCACCTTATGCTGCATCCAACCATGGGCCCCCAAGCTGGAGCAAGCACCCAGGCAGGAAACCCATTTTGGAAGGCTGGGGGGTGGGGTGAAGGAGCAGAACGCTCGCCATAAAGAGCCCTGAGCAACTAGCTCCATAACTGGGTGCTGGCTTCCCCTTGCCTGGCCCTGCCATGCGTCACGTGAAACTGTGGAGCACTTCCCCTAGGGCGATCCACCAATCACTTCTCCCCGTGCCCGCTGCAGGGGCCCTCTGAGGGGAATACAGCCCAAGCCCCCCTCCCCAATTGACCTGGTGGGGCAGAATCCACTGAGTGGCAGCGGCAGCATAGCCGAAGCCTCGCATGCCCCCCCCCCCACCTACTGGGCGGTGGAGTCATGTCAGTGTACAGAGCCCAGATCAGCAGCCAAGCAACTGGGCAGAAAGGCATGCATCCCGTGGCAGTGCCTCAGCTGTGAATGCCCTTAGCCCTGCCAGCAGCAGGGCCACGTCATCGTGCCATGCCCCAATGGGTTGCTGCACGGCAAGTGGGAAAGGTGCACCTCCGCCGGCAGGCGCATCACTGCACCAAGCCCACATGGGTAGCCCGGTGGCTGGGTGGGAAGGCACACCCTGAGCAGAAGCACCACCATGGCCACAACCCCCTCCTGGCCCACCCGGGCAGCAGGGGCTCAGCGTACCCTGCCCCCCTGCAAAGATGTGCCTGCAGCACCACCACAATGCCATGGCCATGCTTCCTGCTGGCAAGGACCCAAAAACCTGCTGGCCACCTGGGCAGGAAAGAGGGGAGGTGACGGCATGCCTCCAGTCTCTCTCCTGCTGTCGCCCCCTTTAGCTGTGCCCAAGATGTATGCCTGGGGCTGTGGTAGCAGGCCATTCCTTTGTCTCCCCGTGGCCCGCTGAGCCCCCCAGACAAGTGCCCTGGCTCTCGTTTAAGTTGTGGTGGGGCGAACATCGTGTGTGGGGAGGCCGGCTGAGTGAGCCTCCCTTTGGGTTTTGACTATATGTGGTGGTTACCCAGGCTAAGGATCCTGGCTTTGAGGTAAGTGAAGGGGAAAGGAAAGTGGGCCTAAACCACTACTCCACCTGTCACGAGTCTTCCCCCCCCATTATCTGCAGCTGCGGCCTGCAAGCCATTCGTTGGCTGGACAAAGGCTGAGGGACATGATGCAAGTGGCTGGTCTACTCCCCCATGACTGCCCTCCCCCGGTTGCTTCATTGTCTTGCCATTGGTCCATGGGAGAGGGGGAAGTCCTAACTTTTCCCACCACTCAGCCACCCCACCCCCACCCAGTGTCCAGCTAGCTCTCCCTCCCCCGCCTGGTCCTGCAAAATTCGGGCCAGGCTGAGTTGGGCCCTCTCCAGGTTTTTTGCCTTTTGTTTCCCATGCACATAAATGAGGAATTGCACCTCCACATTGAGGGTTCCCCATGGAGTATGCGGTTATGCGCATACTGCTAAGTGAGGGGGGAAATGGCACTGAGTTGGGATGGAATGAGCAGACCATTCTGATGGCATGACAGTGTGCTTGACCAATCAGCAATGGGAAAATCCATCCGTAGCCCATCGGCAAGCATTTGGACCAGACTTTCCTCGGTGTCTTTTAACTCCGCTCCCATAGTGGGGCAGCATGGGTTGCTGATGGCTGTGGGACCTTTCCCAGATGTTGCTGTCTGATGATGCCCTTTAGATCTGTCAGGCATTCACAGCTGAGTCAGATTTAAAGGCACATCTGACCACGGCCTAATAGTGCTATGCAGGCATGGAATTGGCATTGGCATTGGTACAGAAGTACACCTGGTTATCTCAGAACTACACAAGTGTGCCTCATAGCTGTTATTATAAGCAGTTTACAAACTGCCCTTAGGATTGTACCAATAAATCCCTTGGTGCAAAACATTTTGTTCCACCTAGTCACCATTACTTCTAGTGAATGTCAGGTATCTTACAGTGTTCTGTGCTTGTAAAAGTACTGTTCCACTTTGACGCAAACTTAAAATATGACCTTGGTAGATACATTCTGTGGTGAGTGTGTGTGTTTTATCACTGTGACAGAATTTACATATCTTTTAGACCGGTTCTCAATTGTACAATATTGAAAACATTTTGTAATATGCTTCCATCCAGATTCTCAGATTTATTTTGGTACTGTGCCTTATATGGTCATGTATAATCTTCGCCTTTATTTGACAATGACCTGTTTAAGCTTGTGGACAGATCTGAGAGACTGACATAAAATACAGTGCTCTGCATTTACTTTTGAGCTTGTAGGAAATGTGATTAGCATTATACAAAATGGGGCTGATTTTATCTATGTGTGTCTTGGCAGGCAGTGGGGGATGAGCAAAAAAGGCACTCCAAATTATTGCCTTTTCTTAATAACATTGAAGGTTGTTATTAAGGTTGTTTCTTATAATTTCTGGACTTTACATGTTCACACAGAGAGTCTTCTTCTTGAATCAGCTGGAACATATTAGTGCAGTAAAATAGCATTATAGAAAATATTGCATATAAGTGATAGGTACTGATCCATGTTACCAACAGTGATTTCTCTGATACTAAATTATCATGTGAATATCCGGTGTGAAAACTTGCCACCATTGTTGATATCTGGAAATGATATCATTGAGTGTGATAGAGCATTGAGCATTGAGTGTGGTAGAATGTGTTTTAAAAAAAAGATGTTTCTTTTATGATGTGTCCCTTTGCCTTGGAATGCCAGAGCTCTATGTCAATGAGACATTGCTAACTTTCTAAGGAAATTTGTAGGAACTATATCTGAAGCCAGAACTTCGAAGGAGAATTATAAACACGCAGACAGCTAGACAGTCTCCATTTCTTTGAGATGGTATGAGCTCAGAACATGACCAGCAGACAATAAAATTTTCACCCTGTGAGCATATATCCCCAGTACCTTGTTCATCTCTAAGGTGCTACTGGATTTGAACTGAGCTCTAAAAGCCAAGGGCTAAAGACATCAAATCAACACAGAATACTTGTGGTGAATGCCTGAGGTGACATTGACAACTTCACATGCCAATGACACATGATACTCTTTGCCAGGGGTCGTTTCGTAGAAAAAGAGCTAGGGGAACTCATTAGCATAACTCATTAGCATATGCCACACCCCCTGACATCACCGCTGGCGGCCTTGCAGCTCCACTGCCGAGACCCATGAGGGGCCCGGCGGTGGACCTGCAAGGCCGGTAGGAGTGCAAGGAAGCCCCGCGAAGGCCCTCCCTGGCCCCAGGCAGGCAGGGGTGGGGTGGGGAGAGGCAGGGAGGAAGCAACTTACCCTCCCTCTTCTCCTGCCTCCTCCTGGCTGAATGAGGGCCGGAAGCGGGGCGGCCAGAAGCAGGGGGCGGGGCTTCGTCATGTGCCCCACCCCCCGTACCTTACTCGGGGGAACTGCAATCCCCTGCGATCCCCCCCGAAATGACCTCTGCTCTTTGCAAATGAATAAGTGTGTCACAAGAAAACAGAAAACCACCTGTGGTAAATATAGCATTTAAACTAGGTCTTGGTGGAAAGTGCATTCAAGTTGCCGCTGACTTGTGGCAATGTCATAGGGTTTTCAAGGCAAGCAATGTTCACAGGTGGTTTGCCACTGCCTGCCTCTGCATACCAATCCTGGACTTTCTTCATGGTCCCCCATCCAAGTAGTAACCAGGGCCAACCCTGCTTAGCTTTCAAGATGGATGAGATCCGGCTTGCCTGGGCCATCCAGGTCAGGGCAAACCAGGATGAAACACAGGATGAAATCTTGACAAAGGAACACATCCAGGCATTTTTTTTCCTTCTACCTGACTAATTTCCAGTGTTGGAGATTTGCTGGAAGGAAGGTACTGTATGGGATTGGATTTTGTTTTATAACAGACACCCTCCATACATTGTCTTTACATGTACATAGGAGGTTGCTTCTGTTTTTGCACTACCAAAACCAACAGCAGCTGGAGGGGTTTCTGTAGTTTGGAAATCAGTGTGGGTATGTTTATGCTTTCCCATGAAATGAGACAGACATATCTCATTTACCAAGAGCACTGGGATCCTTTTTCATCACAGTTTCAGATATCTGACAAAAGGATTTGTAACTCTTGAAACATTATATCCCCAGTACCTTGTTCATCTCTAAGGTGCTACTGGATTTGAACTGAGCTCTAAAAAGACTTGGTTACACTTTAACCAGGCTGCAAAACTTAAAAGAACCAAGCTCTTTTTCATCACAGGTATCTAATTTCTCTTCTCGTTTGGCCTTGTCTTTCACTGGTTGGGGGTATGTTGCCTCCCTATCATCTATAAAAGTGCCTGTCCTGTCCTTAACAGTAGGTCATCCTCTCTCTCCTGAAAATATACTGCCATGGATGTCTATCACAGGGGAGGGGGATGTATCATGGCAAAACTCTGGTTCTATCCTTACTCTCATTTGCAAAGCACGTGAGCTGTTGTTTGTGGGTGGGGGGAGACTCTCTCTATACATGCAAATCCTCTTGAAGCCCTGCCTGCCTGCCTGCCTGCCTGCAACAAAGCTTTGCCCTGGCTGCCTAGCAGGAGGCACAGCCCCAGAGGACAAAATGTTTTAAGACGAGGTTGGCACATGGTTTCAGTAGCATCTATAGATCTAAGGATAGTCATGTTAGGGTTGCACTATCTATTCAGATCCCTCTTTCCAGCCTTATCAAGTTTAATTACACCAATTATATGGCATACCAAATATGCACGCACGCACGCACACACGAATTATATTATACCAGTAGCAGTCACAGATATTGCTCTACTGGTGACCAGAATAGGGCCAGTTCCTTATATGAATGAAAGCATGGTAGTTCCAGGAGGACTGTAAATCTACCAAATCCTAGGCATTCTGGCAATAAAGTATCAGATCTTTGGAGGGGAATGATTAACAAAGCAGGACTCCCTCAGGGGGAAAGAAACCTCTGCTGGTAAAGCATGTTCCTTATACAGAAAGGTTTGAAAAGGGCTCTGTCTGAGACCAAGGACAGCTACAACCAATGGGCAACTGAACTGCCCTAGAATATGCAGTTTGTTTAGTTTTCTGTGGCTTCTGACAACATTGGCACTTCTCCTAGCTGAAAAAAAATCACATCTTATCAGAAGTTAAGTGCAAGATCTCACTGGCTCGGGTAAATCCACTCTATCTTGACTAGTCCTTGAATCCTAAATGAGAAAAATAACATTGGAAGTTGAATATATTCTTTTTTAAAAAATGTATCTGAGATAGACATATTTCATTAAAATAAAGTCCATCAGCCTTCATGCACGAGTGTGAGCTTAATACAGTGATTTTAGCAAGATACAGGGAGTGTTTAGGTATTATTTTGAGTTATCTCATAAAGCATGGGTGTTAAGTGTGATCCTTCCTTCTAACTCCATGGTCTTACTGAAAAGGCATGACTGGATTCATTCCTGATAGCTGATTGGCTGCCTCTGCTGTCAAAGAATACCTAGCAAACCTTTCCATAACATACAGCTCTAGTATTTATATTAAGTTTGTATTTTTCTGCCTATATGTAGGGATAAAATACAGGAACTTCTGAGTTACTGCATACTATTGGGGGGGGGAGAATAGGGTTCTTTAAAAATGTTCTAGAGAAAATTAAAGTTTCACGTCAATTACAATAAAATAAATTAATAAAAAGTATACCGACAGAATCACAGTCACTTGCAAGTCTACTCTTCTGTTTTATATTATATTTTTTGTTTTTATTGATAGCTCAAACTACTTCATGAAATATGGGCTAAACTATATTTAGATATATCATGTGATACAGACTTCCTGAGCCAGTTTGGTGAGCCAGTTTGGTGTAGTGGTTAAGTGTGCGGACTCTAATCTGGGAGAATCGGGTTTGATTCCCCACTCCTCCACTTGCACCTGGCTGGGTGACCTTGAGCAAGTCATAGTTCTGATAAGAGCTGCTCTTGAAAAAGAGCAGTTTCTGTCAAGAGCTCTCTCAGCCCCACCTACCTCACAGGGTGTCTGTTGTGGGGAGGGGAAGGGAAAGGAGTTTGTAAGCCACTCTGAGACTCCTTTGGGTAGTGAAGGGCGGGGTATAAATTCAATCTCTTCTCTTCTTCTTCTGAACTGTACCACTTAAGAATGCAGGTAAGAGATTTTATGACTCAGTGATTTCCCACATAAAAAAACATTCCCTGCCTGTGCAAAGCTAGCATGTTGTAAAGACGGGTATCCAAACCAAAGAAAGCCACATTTGTTATCCTAGTAACGGTAATGAAAGTGAATGCAGATATATCACACTTTACGTTTGCTTTGTTTGTGCTTAGATATTTCCAACAATGGGCATACACAGGCACAACTCACCTGAACTGCTTCAGCCCAGTCAAGATATGCCCGAAAGAGGCAGGACAGGACTACAAACTCTGGGCAAAGTAATGGAGTTTGGCAAGCAACTGGAGCCCATCACATTATCAAGCCCTACCTGGGGCAGGAAACAACCCAGTAGGTGGCTACAGCTGAGACAGGGCTCCAGGATACTTCCTGGTTGGATGAAAAGTTGGAAGGGAGGAGCTATCTCTGGGAGGGTTTTGTAACTATATGAGCTTATGTTTG
>NW_015171534.1:651203-656876 GCF_001447785.1 Gekko japonicus | reverse complement strand
CGCATGCGGTCGGAGATGAGTACATTACAAGTGGTTTCTTTTATTCGCTTGTTTAGTGTCTTTTTGTTTTTATTGGGTATGTTTTAACGGTTTTGTTTTGCTGTTGTAAGCTACCTCAAGCAGGTTTCTGGACGGGCATCTTACACATTTTCTAAAGAAACTAAGTATAAATAAATAAACCTGGCTCCTAAAACTCAGTGATCTCCTAGAGACTGACCTGTGCCACCAGAGCCCTCTTAAGCACTGATCTTGTAGAAATGCAGTCAGATACTTCTCAGTCCAGGCTATTCCCCACCCCCAACTTCATGATCCTGGCACGGTTGCTTCTAAAAGCCAGCTTATACTTTTGATTCCATTTCCCTATGTTGTTGTTAGGAACCAGGCCGTGAAGTCAGCAAGCTCAAGACAAATTGCTCCTTCTCACTCCATTAATTTGTCCTGAAGGGCTATTTCAAAACAGCAAGGGAACTTTACATATTAAGACGAACCATATTCTAGTTTCCACATTAAAGCTGTGATGCAAATCTGTACGTATTGTCTTTCCCAGACAAATGTTCCTATTTAACCTATTGTTGTTGATCTTGATAGAGCTATGGGAACAGATGATTATTCTGGCATTAGAAGCGGGCAGCTTCCTTCGCTGCTCTTCGACATCTGATATGCCAAGGTTTTGAGTTGCCAAAAGTGGTTAAAAGTTGCCAAACCGTTGTTTGTCTGGCAACTAGACAAACACTTCATTTCGTAACCAGCAAAAGCTTATGTAGCTGCAGCTTCTCTTACCTGCTAGTTCTCCTAACAAAGTCCGGGAGCTGTGTCTGTTTCCCAGCAACCCAAATAACAAGAATAGTGGTCATGCTCCAGGAATCTGGTATACCAACAGAATCCCCAGGCAACCCCAGGTTTTGCATACTGAAATAAAAGACAGGGCCCTGAGGTTTCCCCCTTACCATTTCTCTCTCAGATGTATTTTTATTCTTGGAAATATTGGACTCAGAGTTGCATCACAAATACAGAATCAGGAGAGCCAAGGTGAGGACGAGGGAACAGAATTGCAGGGGGAGGAGATCACCCTGGAGACCTATGGATCTGGTCAAGTCATGTGATTTACTTTCTTATGGTATTTGAGTTGAGGGCCCAATTGTCAGCAATGCTGCCATGATGGGGGGGGGGATCCATTCTCATGCTCTGTGGGCCAGATGCTGCTTCTTGACTTTTGCTTCTGTACTGCTTGCTTATCAATGACCTTGCAGGTTGCTGGTGTCGTGTCTGGGAGGCCTGGAACCGTGGGAGAGCTTTCGGTTCCCAGCTGCGGCCTCTAACGGCCTTGGGACCCTTCTCCCACGCGCGGGAGCCTGGCTAATTGGCTTATGGAAAGGGGGGGGGTGTGCATACGAATACCCTATATCCCATTATGCTTGTAGGACCGTTGCCATTCTTAACAGTGACATTGTTACTGCCTCTATAGCTCTGCAATAAAGTATAACCTTTCTGATTGTACTCCGTTGTTGGCTGTGGAACCTGACATCTAGCATTTGCTCCGTTGTTGTACCAACCCCACACTGGAACAGGAAAAGATGCGGCTCAAAACCACATTCAAATACCCCAGGCCAATGCCGTACTGACTGCAGAGTCACCCCTGAATGGCCATAAAATGGCCATAAATCTATGCAGACAGCCACCATAAAACCAGAGATCAAATGATGTGAAAGCGGCATGCAGTCCGGACGCTGCCTCGGTCTCACCGAAGACGAGCTTCGAGCTTTGGCAGCGATGCTGCTTACTGGGTAGCGCACTGGAAGCGTCTTGTCGATGATATTGACAGACAGTAGCCTTGTCAGGTCAACGAGTAGTTTCATCCCTAGTGCAGAAAGGTCAGGGTCTGAGTGGTATGTTCGGGAGCCCATGCTGGGTTTCCGCAATCCTATATAGAATCCCATCCAGAGAAAACAGCTTGGGGGAAGGGGCCGTTTCAGCATAAAAGCGGCCCCCATTTTCTCTTGAAAGCACATTACAACAGGGCAGTCTGGGCTTTGTTTGTCATTGCAGGGTTTGCCCCGTAGTGTGGTCATGTCACAGTGACAGAACAGAAGAACCCCAGTTTCCATTCTTAGCTATCCTCCATAGGGAGTAATTTGAAATTACTCAAAGAGGTCTTTATCATAGCCCTGTTTCCGGGACGAATGAAAGGGGTAATCAAGGATAACTGGAATCAAACAGTCACTCATATTTGGGCTTTCTTTTTCTTTCTTTTTTTAGTCAAGAGGGCAAAAGGGGCTGAGCCCAAGTCCTCACTTCTGTACAGAACAGTTGTGGAAAAGTTTGCATGTCTTTCACGAAGTACAAATGTTCAGGCTCCACCCTCCCGAAGAAAACCTAGAAGTGCTTATGCTGAGGTGGAAGAAATCATGGATGCAGAACATATACCCATATTTTGATGTGGAGGTAGCTAAAGTTTAATGAAAGTCACATTAAAACCCATGACCATCATGTCCAGTTCACACACACACACACACACACACAAAAATCCAAAATCACAGGATTACTATGTGGTACCAGAACAAGAAACAGCATTGTTGTTTTTATCTCCATGTCACTTTGTAGATTTATCTGAGTCTATGCTTCTCAGGCCCAGGAACAGAAAAGGATAGAAAGAGCCTATCAAAACAAAACTAGAAGTCCACCTACTCCAGGATTTATATTCCAAGAATGGCCAGCAAGATGCACATACAGGGCTGGGCTTGTGTGCTTCCTGAAGGCATCTTGCTGGCCATTCTTGGCCAAATATCAAATATTGTCCTCAATATTTGATATTCAGACTATATTGCCTCTGAACATGGAGGTTCCATTTAGCTATCAGGGTTAACAGCCATTGATAGACCTACTGTCCAAGAATATTTAATTTTATTTTTAAAGCCATCTAAGCTAGTGGGAATTATCATATACAACTGGAGACCCGCAAGAAACTTGTGGGACGGTTATCCCATTCCTCACACTTTTGCTTCCTCCCCTCTGCCCTACCTCTCTCAGTCTTTCTCCCTTCTGTCCCCCCTTTTCTTACTCTCTGTCTCTCCTCCATGCATGTTACTTCCTCTCTCTTTCTGCCCTCATCACTCTCCCAGCCTCCTGCCTGCTTCCTTCCCCACCCTGCACAGCAGCAGCAGTGGTGGCAGTGCTCCCAGCCACCCACCTGCTTCCTCTCCCCTCACATTAGCAGTGGCAGTGGCAGTGCTCTGGGAATCACAAAAGATTTCCCAACTACAGAGATCAATTCACCTTAGGGCTGCCAGCTCCAGGTTGGGAAATTCCTGGAGATTTGGGGGTGGATCCTTGGGACAGTGAGGCTCGGGGAGGGAAGCAGCCTCGGCAGGGTATAATGGCATAGACTCAATGCTCCAAAGTAGCCATTTTATCCGGGGAAACTGATCTCTGTCACCTGGACAACAGTTGTAATTCTGGGTGATCTCCAGCCCTCACCTGGAGGCTGGCAGTAGTAGTTCTCTGTAAGTTACTGATGTATACTGTTGGTTGTGCTTTGATTTATTTTGTGTTGTTATGGCCAATGGCTAAGACAATAAACTAAACTTGACTAGTAGTTCTCATGGAGGAAATGGCTGGTTTGGAGGGTGGTGTCTATAGCATTATACCAGTTTGAAGTTCCTTCTCTCCTCAAATCCCACCCTCCCCAGGCTCCACCCCTGAAAAGTCCAGAAATTTCCCAACCTAGAGTTGACAAAGCAATTTCCTTCCCACCCAACAGCCAACCTACCTTTATTTGCCTCTCTGTCTTCAGCTTTCTGTCTCCACCCCCCTCCCCCACAGCATCTACTAGGAAAATTATAGTCTTTTTCCACAGTGGGGACCAAAGCAGCTTACATTATTCTCTCCTCCTATTTATCTGCACAACAACCCTGTGAGGTAGGTTAGGCTGAAAATATGTGAATCTTCCAAAATCACCCAGTCAGCTTCCACCGCAAGATGGGGATCTGAACCTGGGTCTTGCAGATCCTAATCTGAAGCTCTAACTCAGGGGTGTCAAACATGCAGCCTGAGGGCCGAATCAGGCCCTTGGAGGGCCCCAATCTGGCCCTCAAGGACCTGGCTGTTTCCTGCTTCCTTTTCCAGTTCTGCTGCTGCTGCCACATCACAGCTTGCTTTACCAGCCTCTCTCAATTGCACAGGAGAGATAGACAGGCAAGCCTCTCCTGTGTGATAGAGAGAGTCTAGTAAAGAACTGACTGAGGCTCCCTCACCTCCTCCTCCCAGGGGGAGGGAGGGAACAGCGACAGTTTGTTTCCTGGCCAGGCTGCAGGAGACAAAGGGAAGCCTTTCTTTCCTTCCATTTGCTGAGGCTCCTCCCTGAAGGGAGGGAGGGAACGAGGAAGAGCTTGATTTGCAATGAAATTGCTGAGCAGTCAGGTTAGAACAGATAAAAGGAAGTACTTCTTCACCCAAAGAGTGATTAACAGATGGGATTCACTGCCACAGGAGGTGGTGGCATGGATGGCTTCAAGAGGGAATTGGATAAATATATGGAGCAGAGGTCCATCAGTGGCTATTAGCCACAAGGTATAGATAGGAACTGGGGCAAGTGATGCACTGTATTCTTGGTGCTGGGGGAGGCAACAGTGGGAGGACTTCTAGTGTCCTGGCCTCACTGGTGGACCTTCTGATGACCTGGAGACCCCCCAGAATTACAACTGAATTCTAGACAGCAGAGATCTGTCTCCCTGGAGAAAATGGCTGCTTTGGAGGGTGGACTCTGTGGCATTATACCCAGCTAAGGCTTTCCCTTCCGCAAACCCAGCCCTCCTTACAGTCCACCACAAAATCTCTAGGAATCCCCCAGCCAAAATCTCTAGGAATCCCCCAGCCAAAATCTCTAGGAATCCCCCCAGCTCTGGCAAACCTTGTCAGGCCTGGCCTCAAGGCTCCCTCCCTCAAAGGCCAAAACAGGCTTGGAAAGGGCCTTTTCCCCTACCTTTTACTGACAGAGCCAGTGAGACGCCTCCCCCGACCCTGAATGTTCTAATTTCTCACCATTGATGCCTGGAGTAGATCCCTGCAGAGGCCATTTCAAAAGATATTAGGGGGGAATTCAACCCTCCCTGCGGTGTTTTTTAAAAAACTTTTTTGGGGGGTTTAAAGACGAGAGATCATATTGCCAACATTCGCTGGATTATGGAGAAAGCAAGAGAGTACCAGAAAAATATCTACTTCTGCTTCATTGACTATGCTAAAGCCTTTGACTGTGTGGATCACAACAAACTATGGCAGGTCCTTAAAGAGATGGGAGTACCAGACCACCTCACATGTCTCTTGAGAAACCTGTATAAGGGCCAAGAAGCGACAGTTAGAACCGGATACGGAACAACTGATTGGTTCAGCATAGGAAAAGGAGTACAACAAGGATGTATACTGTCACCTTGCTTATTTAATATATATGCAGAGTACATCATGCGAAATGCTGGCCTGGATGAATCACAAGCGGGAATTAAGATTGCTGGGGAAAAGATCAACAACCTCAGATATGCAGATGATACCACTCTAATGGCTGAAAGTGAAGTGGATCTAAAGAACCTCTTGCTCAGAGTAAAAGAGGAGAGCGCAAAAGTGGGCTTGAAGCTCAACATCAAAAAAACTAAGATCATGGCATCCGGCCCCATCACTCCTTGG
>NW_015171534.1:644190-650822 GCF_001447785.1 Gekko japonicus | reverse complement strand
CTTAGCTCAGGAAAGATGGCTCCAGAGCAAACTAATTTATGCAGCAACCATTCTCCTGCTCACAACTTTAATGCCAGTAGCTCACAAAGTAGAATTTTTGCTCACAGGGCTCCATAGCTTAGAGGGAACATTGCCCCCGACCCTGAATGTTCTAATTTCTCACCATTGATGCCTGGAGTAGATCCCTGCAGAGGCCATTTCAAAAGGTATTGGGGGGAATTCAACCCTCCCTGCGGTGTTTTTTTTTAAAAAAACTTTGGGGGTGGGTTAAAGACCCACAGCGTCCCCTGAGTCTGTAGAAAAAGCTGTTGGGGGAGAGTGAGCCCTCTGTTGGCGGAAATAAGTATCTGTACTGAGAACAGACTTTGGGAAATAGTATGAGTCGGACTCGACTGTGCGACTGAACAACAAATAGTATATAGATTTAGAAAAAATACATGATGATCATCATATATTTAGAAAATGTTTATGCTGCCTCTTCAGAGACCTGTTTGAAGCTCACAGATAAAACAAGACAACAAAACCATATAGCCATTAAAAACAAGACAGAGAATAAAAACAAACCATTAAAAACAGGCTAGAACCTGGGGCAGCCAAGGTATTGGGGGGAATTCAACCCTCCCTGCGGTGTTTTTTTTTAAAAAAACTTTGGGGGTGGGTTAAAGACCCACAGCGTCCCCTGAGTCTGTAGAAAAAGCTGTTGGGGGAGAGTGAGCCCTCTGTTGGCGGAAATAAGTATCTGTACTGAGAACAGACTTTGGGAAATAGTATGAGTCGGACTCGACTGTGCGACTGAACAACAACAACAATATAGATTTAGAAAAAATACATGATGATCATCATATATTTAGAAAATGTTTATGCTGCCTCTTCAGAGACCTGTTTGAAGCTCACAGCTAAAACAAGACAACAAAACCATATAGCTATTAAAAACAAGCCAGAGAATAAAAGCAAACCATTAAAAACAGGCCAGAACCTAACAACATACTAGGAAACATACCACAGTCCTCAGTTCATGTTTTGTGAAGCTATCACCTCACTGTGAGAAGGAGTGTAGGGGAGGCTGCCCATTGTGTATTGATCTAAGCTGATTCATTGACATATACGCAGGATTTAAATGTATGTGCATTCCCTTGCACTGAGGTAAGAAAATGAAGACTGACAAAACAAATGGTTATTAATTAGGTGTGGGGTAAAGCTAAAGTCATTTCTCTACACACCAGGACTATAGAAAGCTGATGCCAACCTTTCCCTGATTATTTCAATGAATTCCTTAATGCCTACTTCTATATAAAAGTGCTTTGACCTGGTAGTAAATCACTTGGACATAAATGTCAGAACTACTCTTGTTCTGTATCTGAATATAGATTAAGCAATACATGGGAAGTATTTCTGAGATGCAGATCTGTTCCCAAGCCCCTATTTTATTTTATTTTGTCCTTTGCCACACCAGCAATTACTGTACAGGCCAGGAACAGTTTCCCACCCTCCTGCCATTGTTCTTCTATAGCACAAGGACTTTCAATGATGATTTGGGAAACCAAGGAGTGCTTCAAGGTGTGGGAATAGAAAGTAAAAAATACTGGCAAGCCTGTGAGTGACAATTGTTACAACAGTCAGTGTCAAGGCTACGCATGAGGCAGAGTCAAAGCAAGGGCACAAAGAAATCACAGAAATATAGTATAGGGAACACAGAATTGATATAAATGTGATCTTTGAGGAACATCCATCGAAACCCCCAATAGAAGTGTATCATATTAAATCAGAATCTGGACATCTCGTTTTCCACAGAAAAATGATCAGTTTAATAGAGGGCTATATCTGATTTGCGCAGCTATTTACTTAAAAAGATTACAATGCCCACATACAGTTTACAAGGGTAACAGTTCGTTTTTCCAACACTTCTACAACGCTTCCTGTTCATATCTTAGGAGATACTACCTGTGTTCAGTAGCAGGATGTTTTGGAGATAACATGCAGTACTGGCAAACACAAGTTATATGGTTTTAAGATCCAGGTGCAGAGGCTTCCCAAAAGAGGCAACCGTTAGATTAACAGGTAGTGAATGCAGGGATGGACTGGCTATTTAACTTAAAGGGAAATTTCATGGCGGGCCACTGCCTTAGAGAGCTGCTGGTGGCCAGGGGCAGGGGTCATTTCCTGCAGGAGCGAACAGGAGCAGAGCTCTGGCAGTAAGGAGCCCAGGAGGCAGGCACATGCAACAAACCCTGCCCCCTGCTCCCAGCAGCCCTCAGTCGGGCCACGAGGAGCAAGAAGCAGCCAGGTAAGTTCCAGAGCCCGCCCTGGCCCGCCTTCAGGTACAAGCTCTCCCTCCTCTGTGAGGGCAGATCTGTGTGTTCCCCCACCTCCACATAGCTAGCAATCCAAAACAGTCCAGTGATACCTTTAAGACCAAGTTTTATTCAGGTACAAGCTCTTCCTCCTCTGCGAGGACAGATCTGCACGTTCCCCCCCCCCCAATAGCTAGCAATCCCAAACAGTCCAGTGGAGCCTGAGCGGAGGGTGTTGCCTTCTGACACACTTCCGGTGATGTCAGGGGGTGTGGTATATGCAAATGAGTTATGCTAATGAGTTATGCTAATGAACTTCTGCACTTCTTTTTCTACAAAAGGACCCCTGGCCAGGGGTAAGCAGAGCTAAGCCTCTGCGACTCCAGCAAGCCTGAGGGGCTGCTTGGTTCAGACCCCTCAACAGCAATGGCTGTTGGAAAAGAGCAAAAGGACTCAAGAAGCTATAACACTGAGGATAAGCAATGGCTTCTGAAGGGGACTACAAGCATTGCACCAAAATGCAAGGTCAGTTCCTTCAACTGGCTACAGCTCTGTTTTTGCTCCCCACCCCCAAGCTCTACTGTGGTGACTGGGGAAAAAATCATATTTCATATGACTGAGCATATGACTATCTTAGAATAAAAGCAAGGCGAAGAAGTTTTACTGAACAGTCCTACTCGAACGAATTAGGATTTGCCATAGACAACATTTGAAACTGGGTCATTTCCTCCCTGAGTTATCTGGGGCTTCTCTGCTTTATCCAATTCGACACTTTTGATTATACTACAAATCAGAATCCTGCCACTTTTTCCAATGGGATTATCTGATGAAACCCAGCCGTGTTTTCCAGTTATAGCCATCTCCTGAGTGTTACATGTGCAGATCTTGAGACTCGTAACCAAGGCTCAGCCTGTAACAATGGTAAAATAATGAGGGGGGGAGACTAAAGACAATTTAGACGTTCCCCATTAGTAGTTGCAACAGAACCAAAAATTACTCATGCACCTAACTAATCAGACCTGCTGAATCTATGTTACTGTATATCTCAAGAAGTCTCTATTTCTTTCATTCTTGTATTACTGCTAGTTACACTACAGAACAACATCAGTGACTGTGGATACGTCCCCTAATGGACAATTCACCCTTCATGGATAGTTTCAGGTGGGTAGCCATGTTGGTCTGAAGCCGCAGAACAAAGTTTGAGTCCAGTGACACCTTTAAGACCAACAAAGTTTTATTCAAGGTATGAGTTTTCTTGTGCTAAACATCTTCATGGTCCAGGACCCTCGCTCTCCCCCCTCCCTGTGGTGCTGCAAACAGGACCCTGGGTGAGTCCGGGCCCTGCCTTGTTTTTTTGTTTTTCCCCCGGGGTTGTTTTTCTTTACCAGTTTGTTTGAGAGCACTTTTACCCCATGATTTCCTGGAAGCTGATTCTGAGTTGGCTTTTTCCTCATGCATAATGTTTTTGGCTGGTTTTCTTTGTCCCGCCCACCCCCACCCACCTCAGTGCACTGTTCAATGACTGGACTGGGGTTAAACCATTCCCTCTCTCCCCCTGCCCTGAAGATGAGTCGGGTTTTTTCCCCTTTCCTTTTCTTTTTTACAGATGGCACTAAAATATTGCCGCATTGCTGGGCTGTTTGAGACAATAGGCTTAGCAGGGTCTCTGAATCCCCAGCTTTCTTTAAACATTTAAGACTCTAGCAGCTTACCTTGCAGAGATATAAGGAAAAAGGCATATCTTTGACAGGGAAGGCGATAGACACTTTTTAAAACAAATGAAAAGTGGGAAATTCAGAGAACCTGATAAGCGTATTGTTACAATGCCCCTATGACAGTGATTGGTGAGCCTTTGAGAGACCGAGTGCCCAAACTGCGATCCAAAACCCACTTATTTATCGCAAAGTGCCAACACGGCAATTTAACCTGAATACTGAGGTTTTACTTTAGAAAAAACAACTCACACATTAACTTAAGATGATCCAAACAAAGTAAGGAAAGCAATCCCAAATGCTTTCATTTACTTAAAATTATTTGGCAGAGAATTCCACACTTTAATGATGGTCTGGGCCTGCCTGGGGTGATGGCACGCGTGCCCACAGAGAGGGCTCTGAGTGCCACCTCTGGCACCCGTGCCATAGGTTCGCCACCACTGCCCTATGATATACTGATACCTTAGCGCCTTAATAAGAGGGGGGATGCTGTGATGCCACCAATGGAGGAGGAGGAGAAGGAGGAGGAGAAGGAGGAGGAGGAGGAGAAAGACTCTCCCCACAACAGACACCCTGTGAGGGAGGTGGGGATGAGAGAGCTCTGACAGAAACTGCTCTTTTTCAAGAACAGCTCTGACAGAACTACGGCTTGCCCAAGGTCATCCAGCAGGTGCAAGTGGAGGAGTGGGGAATCAAACCCAGTTCTCCCAGATTAGAGTCCGCGCACTTCACCACTGCACCAAACTGGCTATGTAGGAGAACTAGTACATATGTAGGAGAACTAGTAAGTAACAAGCAGCAATTTTATAATTACCAATAAATATTTTTAGATACATTTAAATATAAGCCAGAATTTCATCATTCCATTTGTTTATCTTATGATATTTGAAAGAATGATCCTGTGCTGAGTAATCCATAAAGGGAAGCCGTCTAATAAATAGCTGATCATATTTCAATTGTTGAATCCACTTTAGGTAACTGTAAAAATCCTCATAATTTAAGGCATGTGCAGAACGAAATGAATTGACTCCACAACTGTGACAATATACAAACGGGGCAGACATGTGGAAGAACCATGACCGGACCAGTTCCGATGGTTATGGACTGACTGCCAAGAAAATCAAAAGTTGAGCATGTAGAAAAGTTTATCAGGGAACCACCAAGACCAGAGCATGAGTCAAAATGGGCCAGAAACCAGTATAGGAGCAGCATGATTAACAAGGAACCCTTCCCACAATTCATAGCAGGTTCAAAAATGTTTGCATCTAGCATATAATGATGCATACTGGGTAAGGTAGAGGACTCTGGCAAACGAATACTTCAACATGAGACAATTTGGACTAAAAGTTTCATTGGATCTTCAGGAAAATGAGCCTTGTGATCTTTTGCCAAGCAACAGGGATCATTACTACTATGAATATTACAGAACAAAGAGAGGCAAAGATCCCTAGAAGAAATTAGTTACCTTTGTTAGTATTTGGTGTTCCGATGCCTTCCCTGGTGTAATCTATTGAGAAAGTTTGGGATGACTAGCAAGTGGACGTTTTTACAAAGCTGTTAAGATACTTGGGTAACAAAACTGCCAGTGTGTTGGCTGAATGAGGTGATATTGCACCAGGGGTCGTTTCGTAGAAAGAGAGCTAGGGGAACTCATTAGCATAACTCATTAGCATATACCACACCCCCTGACATCACCGGAAGTGTGTCATAAGTCCACACCCCCTGACATCACCGGACGTGTGTAATAAGGCCACACGCACCACCCCCAACGGTCCCAGCTGCTGCCGCCGGCCTTGCAGCTCCACTGCCGAGCCCCATGAGGGGCCCGGCGGTGGACCTGCAAGGCTGGCGGGAGTGCAAGGAAGCCCCGCGAAGGCCCTCCCTGGCCCCAGGCAGGCAGGGGTGGGGAGAGGCAGGGAGGAAGCAACTTACCCTCCCTCTTCTCCTGCCTCCTCCTGTCTGAATAAGGGCCGGAAGCGGGGCGGCCAGAAGCAGGGGGCAGGGCTTCGTCATGTGCCCCGCTCTCCGTACCTCACCCGGGGGAACTGCAATCCCCCGTGATCCCCCCCGAAATGACCTCTGTATTGCACAGATCATTGAAAGAAGATGCCTTGGGTGTTTGTTGGCGGAATGCAGCTCTGGTGGTACAAAATATTATTCTTATGCATCACCCAGCCCTCATCAGTGACACACAACATTAATCTTAGAGATTCAGTCAAGTAATGAAAAGACTCAGGAGGGATAGTTCAGGCAGAAGAGAACACTGAAATGCCAAAAAGAAATGTCTGCAATTTTTGTTCTAAACAAGCATGTACCTGAAATTGAAACAATGACTTTGAAAAGGGGTAAAGGTTATCTTTTGTTGTTGCTGTTCAGGTTGAGTGCTGCCTGAAAGGCCCAGAACTGGGGAAGGAGAGACAGCTATGTCTAGAGTACTAATGTGTCAAAGGTCCTGGGTTTGTCACCTTAAGTCACTTTGCACTAGCATTGCCATCGAGTGCTCAAATAAAACCCCCAAAACAGGTCCCCCTCCCTCAAGTGCTGGACAGGTACAATCGCGACAAGCAGGAGATAAACAATATAGCCCCCCACACACATTATTTTGCCAATTCCCTCTTCTTCCAGTGCA
>NW_015171534.1:596404-644111 GCF_001447785.1 Gekko japonicus | reverse complement strand
ATACTACTGGATATTACTTTCCTTAAGGAATTATGGTATCTGTAGTCTTTTCTATGTCCTGAATTGGAACAGGAAACACAGGAGCCTGCAAATACCATAGTTCTCTGCAGTAAATTATGGCTGAGGATTATGGGGTTTGTACTGCCTGAAATTAGTGTCCTCCTGCAGGAACTAAGCTGTTCTAAGGATGAAGTCCTAAGGGAACTTTCATGGGAGAAATGGGCTGGTCTTGCCCTTCAAAGCCCTATATGGTTTGGGACCAACATACCTGAAGGACCCGTCTACTCCCTTATGAACCTGCCTGACAATTAACAGTCATCTTTGGAGGCCCTGCTTTGGGTGCCCCTGCCTTCTGAGACTAAGCAGGTGGCAACCCAGAAGAAGGCCTTCCTTTGGTCATGGCACCAAAGTTCTAGAACCCCCCTCACCCCGATTTGTCTATCCCCTCCTGTCACCTTTTTGGTTTAGTTTGGCATTCCCTCAATGACCCATCCTTCCTAACCAATGTTTTAATTGCTGTCTTTATGTTTTGTATCTATTTTAACCAGGGCTTTTTTGGTAGAAAAAGCCCAGCAGGGACTCATTAGCATAATAGGCCACACCCTGACATTACAGCTCATTAGCATATTAGGCCACACCCCCATGCCTTCCCTTGGCTTGTCTAGGCGCCCGTGGCTGCGGGGAGCCCCGGCAAGCCAGCCTTTGGACAGGCTGAGGAAGGTACAGGGAGGCATTTAAATGCCTCCCTAATCCTTCCAGGGGGCCCCCTGGCCCCCCCGCCTCGGGTGGGCCACTCTCCAGGCCTTCCCTCTGTAGCCACACATGTAGAGATATTGGCTGTAGTGGGCGTGGCCACCTCTGAAGCAAGCCAGAACTCCGTTCCTGTGCATTCCTGTCCAAATCATTCCTGCCCAAAAAATAGCCCTGATTTTAACTCTGTGTTAATTGTTTTAATTATGTGTGTTGGGATGTGTGTGATTTTAATGGTTTTGAAATGTGATTTTATCATGTATGTTTACATCGTTAGCTGCTTTGGTGGCCCTTGCAAGGGCAGAAAGGCGGCATAGAGATTTTCTCGACAAAATAAATTCAAAGGGATTTTGGTTTAAAATGTTGTTGAAGGATTTCACGGCCAGAGTTCATTAGTTGCTGTAGATTTTCCGGGCTGCATGGCCATGGTCTTAGCCAGCCGGAACTCCATTCCTGTGCGTTCCTGCCCCAAAATAGCCCTAACAAGGAGTATATACATTTAGTCACTATTATTGAAAAGCAGTTTTAGGGGGAGTGATGGCAAGGCTCCAGATTTTTCATTGCTCCTGACAGGAGTGAGGCTCTGGTCACCTTGCGCCTTCCCCGGGCTGAGGGGACAGACAAACAGAGAGAAGGAATAACACTCTTTGTAGGGGAGACTGACAGTACACAAAACCTACACTGCAATTACAAGTTAAACCAAGCCACAACACATGACACAACATTTTGTCACAGGTCCCCTCTTGTGTATTTATAATTACTTAATTTTTAAGAATTCCTTCTTACCATTTTATTAATCAAACTCTTCTTTTATTAATTCTTCTCTCCTCCCGTTTGGTCCAGAGCCTTTCATCCTGATTGCATGGGCTTATTCCCAAATAAGCATGCACAGACATGAAAACTTTTCTTGAAGTTTTTGGTCGCTTACTTATAAAGTTTCCATGGTGCAGAGCTAAATGGTGGGAAAATATCTGTTGCTAATTTTCTGTTATCAAGCTACTGTTAAAGACCCAAGCTCAGAGCCAACTGAGGAGACAGGACTTGTGAGTCTTTCAGATAATGAGATACCTCATGTTTTGTCAACAAAGCAGTTTGCAAATTGACATCTTTGATTTCAGGGACATAGAGGGGGACTCCCTCCTTATGTGAAGAGCTGGACAAGCCTGTTTGCCTAAAAGTTCATAAAAGTTAGCACAGGCAGCGGTGCTTTGGGGCTCTAGTTTTTTATGGCTCGTAAGTGGTTTACAGCTCGAAAGACCTCCATATTCACCCTGTCTAAAAATATCCCTCTTCAAGTCTAAGCTTGTAAAACTGGTAAACAAAATATGTCAGGCAGCCACCAGGTCAAGACACCAGGCTGGCCACATTTTGAAGTAAGACAGAGACAAAGTTTACACTTGGAGGGCAACAAGAACAAAATGTACAGATTAAATAAGTTAATAAGCCAAAAAATGTACCTTAGTTGGCATTCTATCCTACTTCACTACCTTTCTGGTGAACAGTGAATTAAATTAGGTCTCGCTTGCCAGAAGGAAAAATGGCATTGTTTAATGTCCTACTTAAGAAAAAAGCAAGATGGAAAAGAGTAGGAAAAATCAATTACAAATAATCAGGGGTCATTTCGTAGAAAAAGAGCTAGGGGGACTCATTAGCATAACTCATTAGCATATGCCACACCCCCTGACATCACCGGAAGTGTGTCCTCCCCACAGCCGGCGGCGACCTCCAGTGGGCACCAGCAGGGAGCTCCAGGCCCCGCCCTCCCGCACCTCACCCGGGGGGATGGCGTCCCCCCGCGTCCCCCCCCCAAATGACCCCTGCAAATAATCGAAACGGTAACCTAGAATATTTTACAGGGTTCTTTTCAGAATGGCTGAGCGACATGGAATTTTTTTAATTGTTATTACATTTCAAGGTAATTATTTTCATTAATTAGATAGAACTACATTTCAATACTTTGTAATCAAAAGAGCATGAAGTTGTGCTAGTGTGTTCAAGTTAATTTCCAGGCAGATGTTATACAGAAAGTAAACTGTTGACATTTTCTACCTACAAAAGAACATTGAGATACATACACGAACATTTACTGGAACATACAAAGCTGCTTTCTATGGAATTGGACCTGTGTTCTTTCTGATCAATATTGTCTCCTCTGACTGATACCAGCTCTCGAGGGTCTCAGAAAAACAAAGGTTTTCTTTCCAAAACTTGGTACCCTTTATTTGAACAAATAAAATGTTATATGGTAGTGGCTGGATCAGAATTGTAGTCCATTTACCCAGAATCCATTTACCCAGCCAATCAGATCTCTCCAAGATGTGCATAAATAAGGCCTTGAAGCAAGTTTATGTCCAGCATCCACTATTCAGAAGTAGGCTGAATATTCTGCTGTGAGGGCTACTAGCTGTTGATACCTTTCATCTCTGAATTTGTCTAAACCTTTAGTAGGCATTACATCCGTAAATATTCCAGATGGTATATTCTCAGCTACAATTGTGTGGTGACCTTATGAGCCAGTTGAACAGTGCTTTGTTTATGATATAAATTCATGAACAGGTAAACTGTAATGAAACAAAAGACTGACTGAAGGCTGTTTTTCTTCAAAAATGGCCACATTTAAAATTAAGCTTTTACATACATACATTTGTGTTCCTTCCTCACAACAACCCGATGAGGTAGATTGGGTAGGTTAGGCTGACAGTTTCTTGTCCATGGTCACCGAGTGAGTTTCATGACTAAGCAGAGACATTTATCAGCCGTTTTTTACCACTAGTCTCCATGCAATGAAAAAAGGTTCACTGTTAAAGTTCCCCACTTCAGTCCGCTGTCAGATGAAAAAGAGCAGACCTAACTAAAAGCAGCCACGAACCCAAAGAGGTCTTTCCAGTCCCCAGTCTTTTTTTTTTTTCCTGTTCACATAACAAACTGTCCATGTACAAAATGACTACATGTGCTCTCTGAATACCCTGCCCATCATTTTACCTAGGGTTGCCAATTAGGTCCTGGCCACACGAGCGAGATAATCCAGGAGGGGAAGTGTGGCTTTTTGCCCTGGAGCAAAATGAAGCGTGGTAGCTCGATCTGATGTTCCCCCAAGGCTCCGTGCTCAGGCCGTCAGCCGCCAATCACACGGTGATGGTGAAGTGTGGGGAAGAAGGGCGAGGCAGCTCGGTAGTAACTCGTTTGTGCTCATGCGCAGTTCTGCATTTGTGCGCATACCACGGAGGCATTTAAAAAAATCCAGTGGGATGCAGACGGGTGCCAGATGCGACAGGATACCAGCACTTCCGCCCGCACAGGGGGATTCTGGAAAATACTGCACTTCCCCAGGTATCTTTTTACTCCGTGTCTTCAGCAGGGCGATATGGGTTGCCGACGGGTGCAGGACACTTGCCAGATGTTCCCGTGTGATCGCACCCATAAAATCCGCCCAGCATTCGTCACTATCGCACGGCTAATTCTGCGTGTGACTGGGACCACGGATTAGGAAATTTCTGGAGATCTGGTGGTAGAGCCTGTGCAGGGTCCTCAGTGGGGTGTAATACTGTAGAGTCTACCCTCCAAAGAAGCCTTTTTTTTTCCCCAGGGGAGCTCTCTCTGTAGTCAGGAGATAAGTTGTAATTTCAAGAGATGTCCAGGCCCCACACCTGGATATTAGCAACCTTAATTTTACTGAGGTGGGATAATGAACCCTTAACAGGAGATTATTCTTACATTTCAATTTTACTATTGACCTATTCATGTTGTCTAGCTTTTAAAATCCTGGATGCATCTTAACCCTGATATGATTTATTCTTGAGCAGGGGCAAGGGAGAAAGTCAAATAGAATCCACTGCTATGGAATACCCATCAGCCTATTAACCTGTGAAGGGCAGGGAGGGAATAACTGCCCTTCTTCAATGGTACCTCGAATAGAAATGTGCTACAGAAAGTTATGACTGGGCCTCAGATCTTAATATATGTTGCTGCAGTGTACATGGTGGGAGGGCGTGTACGCAAAATGTAGCTGCTTTGCATTTTATGGGTTAGAAAAAGATGTGTAAATATTAAACTTTGGAAGCTGTACAAAGACTGTAAACTCTTGCTACCAGTAACTAGAGCTGTGTGTTTGTATGGTGCTTCTTAAAAGCAGATCTTCTATCCTATAAATCAGTGGTCATTAAATTGTCCTCAACAGATCCTTTCCACATCTATTTCCTTATGGAGGAATCTGTCAGGTTCAACAGCAAGTAAATCTCCCCACACGTTTCCAGGGAAGCGTTATGCTTTATTTGATTAGAGGTCCATTGCCATGATCTACAGGGATATTGTTAGGAATGAAAATGGGGCGGATGCATCCCTACATATAACAGGATGAGGCAAATGGCTGAGCAAATGAAATCCACGTGCGTGCATGGGAATTCTCCCAGCGGGAGGTTACATAATGAACGGGAGAGTCTCCATGCCTCATGAGAGCAGAAAGATTCACGCCAACAGTGGAACGCAAGCCCTCCCTCCTTCTCAATGCCAGTCAGATAACCCAGTCTGACAGCACCATTTCGCCTCCCTATCGCTGTTTACAGCAAGTGAGCACAGCAGCTAGCAAGCATGCGCCGTAGCGCCAGAGTCAATTGAAACATGGCAGCTAGCTGACAGAATCCAGAAAAATGTCTGCCATGGCAACCTTGTGTGTTTTTAGGTGTCCTTCAGGGTGACAGCAAGATCCAAAAGACCTAGTCAGTGCCCCCACATTTACTGCACACTTAAAACATCCCTTAGAATCTTCTGAAACGCAGCTTGTTCAAATGTATTATCTTCTCTCCAGTACTAATCTCAATGGAAATGGATGATACTAGAGAATGTGCTGTGGTTATGCTGAAACTTTGGATTTTGCTCAGAAGTGCTTTTATAGTCAAACCTAGAGGTTCATTTAACCAAATATTTTTCCTCTCATCAAGAACATATGGATGATTCGTCACTGAAGATGACAAATTGGAAGTCTCTATGCCATACAGTAACTTCTCATCGTCAAAACACTTTGGGCAGTTTTTACTAGATGGAGTTGACTTCGAAGACTGAGTGACTATGAGACTGTTTCATTACATTATTTTCAAAGCCTGGCTATAGATGGAATGTATTTTAATAATTTAATAGGTTTTGTTTGGCTTCAATTATACATTTGTATGCAAATATTACAAATGCATTAAGGAGAGCTAGGTTCATAGAATCATAGAATGGACCTCCAGGGTCATCTACTCCTATCCCCTGAAGTTCTTCCTAATGTTTAGCCGAAAACTCTTCAGATTTAATTTCAACCTGTTGGTTCTGGTCCAACCTTCTGGGGCAACAGAAAACAACTCCACAGTCCACATTACCCTCTAGTCAAGTACATGAAGATGGTTATATCACCTCTCAGTTGTCTCCTCTCCAGGCTAAACATACCCAACTCCTTCCACCTTTCCTCAAAGGACTTGGTCTTCAGACCCCCTCGCCATCTTTGTTGCCCTCCGCTGGACACGTTCCAGCTTGTCTATATTCTTCTTAAATTCTCATGCTCAAAACTGTTTGATGATTTATTCTAAAACTTTTCCAGGTGTGGACATCAAGCTGACGGGTCGGTAATTACCTGGATCCTCCTTTTCCCCCTTCTTGAAGATGGGGACAACATGTGCCCACCTCTAATCTTCTGGCACCTCATCTGTTCTCCAAGAATTCTCAAAAATAATGGACAGAGGCTCAGAAATTATGTTCGCAAGTTCTTTTAGTACCCTTGGATGCAGTTCATCTGGTCCCAAGGACTTAGTTTCATTTAAAGAAACTAGGTGTTTGTGTACTATCCCTATGCCAATCCTAGGTTGCAACTCCCTTCCCTCATCACGTGTTCTGTTTTTGCCAAGTTGAGCACTGTTTCCCTCATAAGAGAAATCTAAGGAAAAGTAGGAATTGAGCAATTCTCCCCTCTCTTCATCATCTGCTACAATCTCACTTTCCTGTCCCCCACAATAGACCTACTATGTCTTTGCTCTTTTTCTTACTTTGAGCATAAGAAAAGAACCCTTTGTTGTTGTTTTTAGCATCTCTCGTTAGCCTCAGTTCATACTGAGCTTTAATTTGCCTTATTCTCTCTCTACAAGCACTGGTTATTTGTTTATATTCATCCCTGGTTATAAGGCCCTCCTTCCATTTCCTAAATGAGTCTTTTTTATTTCTCAAATCTTTAGAGCATTGTTTATGGAGCCACCTTGTCTTCTTTAGTCTCCTCCCATTTCGTTTGTGATTATGCCTTCAATTTATGCCTTCAATATTTCGCTTTTAAGACATTCCCAACCCTCTTGAACTCCCTTCTCCTTAAGTATTGTTGACCATAGGATCCTACCCAGCATAACTTTGTCAAAATCTGCTTTCCAGAAGTCCAACCGACATGTCTGACTATGTACAGCTTTTCCATTCCCTAAGACTGTAAATTCCAAAATTACATGGTCATTACTACCCAGAGTGCCCTCTACTTTCACATAGTGTGTTCAGTTTGTAAGGTACATTTTATTTGTTTGTTTAATTAATTTATTTATACCCCACCCTCCCCACCAAGGTGTGCTCGGGGCGGCTTACATATATGCAATAACTAAAAACAACAATATAATAAAAGCATTAAATCTTAAAACAACAACATAAGGTGCTAGTAACAATATAAGTAATGATGGTGAAGGCAAGAGTAGCATCAACACACTGGTAAATGCAGTCGGTATTCGATTTTAGTGCCAGCGGAACTCAGGCTGTCATTGATGGTATTTGGCCTTGGTGTATTGGGTGCGGCTCCTTAATTAAACGCCTGGTGGAAGAGCTCCGTCTTGCAGGCCCTGCGGAACTGTAAAAGGTCCCGCGGAGCGTAAGGTCTTCTGGGAGCTCATTTCACCAGTGCGGAGCTGCTACTGAAAAGGCCCTGGCCCTAGTTGATGCCAGCCTGACATCTTTAGGGCCCAGAAGGGCCAGGCTGTTTTGAGACCCTGACCATAGTGCTCTCTGGGGAACATGTGGGGAAAGGCGGTCCCTCAGGTAGGTAGGCCCCTGACCATAAAGGGCTTTAGAGGTAAGTTCCAGCACTTTGAAGTGAATCTGGTATGCTATAGGCAGCCAATGCAGTACTTTTAGCACAGGCTGTATGTGCTCTCGCTTAGGGTACCCAGCAACAGCCTGGCAGCTGCATTCTGCTTTCTGGGGCAACAGAAAACAACTCCACAGTCCACACTACCCTCTAGTCAAGTACATGAAGATGGTTATATCACCTCTCAGTTGTCTCCTCTCCAGGCTAAACATACCCAACTCCTTCCACCTTTCCTCAAAGGACTTGGTCTTCAGACCCCCTCGCCATCTTTGTTGCCCTCCGCTGGACACGTTCCAGCTTGTCTATATTCTTCTTAAATTCTCATGCTCAAACCTGTTTGATGATTTATTCTAAAACTTTTCCAGGTGTGGACATCAAGCTGACGGGTCGGTAATTACCTGGATCCTCCTTTTCCCCCTTCTTGAAGATGGGGACAACATGTGCCCACCTCTAATCTTCTGGCACCTCATCTGTTCTCCAAGAGTTCTCAAAAATAATGGACAGAGGCTCAGAAATTATGTTCGCAAGTTCTTTTAGTACCCTTGGATGCAGTTCATCTGGTCCCAAGGACTTAGTTTCATTTAAAGAAACTAGGTGTTTGTGTACTATCCCTATGCCAATCCTAGGCTGCAACTCCCTTCCCTCATCACGTGTTCTGTTTTTCCCAAGTTGAGCACCGTTTCCCTCACAAGAGAAATCTAAGGAAAAGTAGGAATTGAGCAATTCTCCCCTCTCTTCATCATCTGCTACAATCTCACTTTCCTGTCCCCCACAATAGACCTACTATGTCTTTGCTCTTTTTCTTACTTTGAGCATAAGAAAAGAACCCTTTGTTGTTGTTTTTAGCATCTCTCGTTAGCCTCAGTTCATACTGAGCTTTAATTTGCCTTATTCTCTCTCTACAAGCACTGGTTATTTGTTTATATTCATCCTTGGTTACAAGGCCCTCCTTCCATCTCCTAAGTGAGTCTTTTTTATTTCTCAAATCTTTAGAGCATTGTTTATGGAGCCACCTTGTCTTCTTTAGTCTCCTCCCATTTTTCCTTCTCTTAGGAATCGTTTGTGATTATGCCTTCAAGATTTCGCTTTTAAGAAATTCCCAACCCTCCTGAACTCCCTTCTCCTTAAGTATTGTTGACCATAGGATCCTACCCAGCATAACTTTGTCAAAATCTGCTTTCCAGAAGTCCGACCGACATGTCTATGTACAGCTTTTCCATTCCCTAAGACTGTAAATTCCAAAATTACATGGTCATTACCAATGTTCCCTCTAAGCTGTGGGAATCGTTTGTGATTATGCCTTCAAGATTTCGCTTTTAAGAAATTCCCAACCCTCCTGAACTCCCTTCTCCTTAAGTATTGTTGACCATAGGATCCTACCCAGCATAACTTTGTCAAAATCTGCTTTCCAGAAGTCCAACCGACATGTCTGACTATGTACAGCTTTTCCATTCCCTAAGACTGTAAATTCCAAAATTACATGGTCATTACTACCCAGAGTGCCCTCTACTTTCACATAGTGTGTTCAGTTTGTAAGGTACATTTTATTTGTTTGTTTAATTAATTTATTTATACCCCACCCTCCCCACCAAGGTGTGCTCGGGGCGGCTTACATATATGCAATAACTAAAAACAACAATATAAAAAAAGCATTAAATCTTAAAACTACAACATAAGGTGCTAGTAACAATATAAGTAATGATGGTGAAGGCAAGAGTAGCATCAACACACTGGTAAATGCAGTCGGTATTCGATTTTAGTGCCAGCGGAACTCAGGCTGTCATTGATGGTATTTGGCCTTGGTGTATTGGGTGCGGCTCCTTAATTAAACGCCTGGTGGAAGAGCTCCGTCTTGCAGGCCCTGCGGAACTGTAAAAGGTCCCGCGGAGCGTAAGGTCTTCTGGGAGCTCATTTCACCAGTGCGGAGCTGCTACTGAAAAGGCCCTGGCCCTAGTTGATGCCAGCCTGACATCTTTAGGGCCCAGAAGGGCCAGGCTGTTTTGAGACCCTGACCATAGTGCTCTCTGGGGAACATGTGGGGAAAGGCGGTCCCTCAGGTAGGTAGGCCCCTGACCATAAAGGGCTTTAGAGGTAAGTTCCAGCACTTTGAAGTGAATCTGGTATGCTATAGGCAGCCAATGCAGTACTTTTAGCACAGGCTGTATGTGCTCTCGCTTAGGGTACCCAGCAACAGCCTGGCAGCTGCATTCTGCACTAGCTGAAGCCTCCAGATTTGGGTCAAAGGCAGCCCCATGTAGAGAGTGTAACAGTAGTCTAACCTCGAGGGAACCATTGCATGGATCACTATTGCCGTCGTCGCATTCGAAGAAGGGAATCAACTGCCTGATGAGCTGAAGTTGATAAAAGGCTGACTTAGCAGTGACTGCTACCTGGGCCGCCATCATTAAGGACACATCCAAGAGCACTCCCAAGCTCCTAACCTCCGATGCTGGCACCAATGGTGCACCGTCAAAAATTGGGAGTGGGATCCCTTGCCCCGGACCACCCTGACTCAGGTACAAGACCTCCATCTTCATCAGATTCAATTTCAATCGGCTCAGTCTAAGCCAACCTGCCATGGCCTGCAACACCAGGTCCAGGTCCAGATCTTCTTGGCTAGGGTTAGACTGGCTGCCCAACAACAGATAGAGCTGGGCGTCAACCCCGTACTGGTGACATCCCAGCCCATGCCCTTGGGCAATCTGGGCAAGGGGGTGCATATAGATGTTGCATAACATCAGGGAAAGTATCACCTTTTGGGGCACAGTGCAAACAAGCATGTGCCTTTGGGACATCTGTCCCCCTAGGGCCACCCTGTGTCCCCGATCCTGAAGAAGCGAGGAAAGCCACTGCAAGGCAGACCCCTGAATCCCAGAATCAGCGAGGCGGTGGATCAGTAGTTGGTGGTCAACCATGTTGAATGCCGCCGACAGGTCCAACAACAACAACACTGCCAAACTGCCCTGATCCAGATGCCTCTGAAGGTCGTCTGTGAGGGCGACCAGTACAGTCTCCGTCCCATGGCCTGGTCGGAAGCCGAACTGGAAGGGATCTAATATGGAAGTGTCATCCAAAAACCCCTGCAACTGAATTGCCACTGCCCTCACAATTAATTTGCCCAGATATGGTAAATTGGAGACCGGTCAATAGCTGGCCAATTTGGCTGGGTCCAAGGATGTTTTTTTTTTTAAGAGAGGGCATACCACCACTTCCTTGAGCGCCCTGGGGAACAGTCCCTCAGAAAGAGACGTGTTGATAATATCCCTCAGGGCACCTCGTAGCCCATCACAGCTAGCTTTAATTAGCCATGATGGACACAGGTCAAGGTTGCAAGTGGTTGGGCAAAGAGTTGAGAGTAATTTGTCAATTTCCTCTAGGCTGAGTGGATTGAAATAATCCAAAACCTGACAACGTGCATGGGGCCTCGAGTTCACTTACTGTCTCAACTGTGACAGGGAGGTCATGGTGGAGTGACAAGACTTTATCTGAGAAATAGCTCGCAAAAGTATCACAGCCAATATCCAATTCCTTAGCATTTAGTCTGCCCTGTGGCAGAGTAGTTATGGACCGAATCATTCTAAACAATTGGGCCAGGCGTGAGCTCGCAGATGCAATCGTAGCCACATAGTAATAGTGGCTTTGACTGCCATCTCATAGGATCTCATAAATGTCCTATAAGATGCTCTTGAAGCTTCGTCACGAGTCCACCACCACTGTCTCTCTAGCTGTCTAAGCCTTCGCTTCATCAGCTGCAGCACCTGGGTAAACCAAGGAGTCAGCCTAGAGCGAGGGAACGGGGGCATCAGGGAGCGATCTCATCGATGGCTGAAGAGAGTCGGCCATGCCAATCCTCCACTAACTCATCCAACAAGCTGCCAGGGGGCATCAGATCCCACAGAGCCATCTGAAGCTGCATTGAGTCCATTAGGCTTCATGGGTGAGCTAAAATACGCTCGCTACCCAAACAGATCCTGTGGTGCTAATTATTAAGTAGGTGAATTGCTGATCCTAAATGAAAAGCTACACTGATTTATTGCAAGGTGGAAAATCCATTTTAAAAACACACTTTGCTGGCTGGCTAAGGATTTAAAGCAGATTAGTGCAAAAGCTTGGCCAAGTTGTTCTAGCTTCAGCCTTTGGCTTTCCTCTTTATGAAGGATTTTTAAAAAATCTATCCAACCTTAATCCAATTACATGGCTTTGGACGGAAGAATTCTAATGTTCTTTTTCTCAAACTTGGCAAAGACATTGAGTTATCTCCATAGCATTTTGAGCTGTTTCTAAGTCCATTTTGTGGAGGCAAAACATGTCAGAATTGCTGATTTCTTTTCAACAATGCTGCACTTTATGACTTGACACGGCCATAGTATTTGCTTAGAACTTAATAGTTAACTTAGATAAACTTAAAATGATTTGATTCTAGAAAGCATTTAGCCCACCGGCTTGGGGGTAGGGACACTGTAGAATTTACTGAGGGCATCTCCTGCTACTGTGACTGTTTACCATTATTGTCTACTACTAGGCCAGAACTGGTTTTATTCTGTTCGGTTTTTATGCTTAGCAAGTGGGGTGTTTTTGTTAATACTTATAGTTGTGTAAACTATTCTTCTCCAAGTCATGTTGACAGGTTACAGATTTAGAAAATTAATCAATATCCTAAGTGAGAAAAGCCTCAGGATTTAAGATTGCTTATGACCATATTCCTTCCTGTGGAAATGAAAAATCTAACACGAATGTGATCCATAAGCAGCTTTCTGTGTGAAAAGCTTACACACCAGACAGAAATCTTGAGTAATTACTACTAGGCACAAGAAAGTGTAGGACAGGAGCCATGGGGTGGGATAAACTGTACAGAAAGTCCTGACTGACAGACTCCAGGCACAGGCTAGAAACTTGATAAGAAGTTTGAGGAAGCTAAGATCAACATCAGATAACAGGCAGATTATGAAGTATGTTCTTATGGTAGATCTTATCTCATACCCACATCAGGAGATTTCCCTATATGGCTCAGAGAGGACTAAGTTCTCCACTATGCGGAGTTTTCTGCAACTTTGCCATCGCTTCCCACAGGCAAGAGAGGACGATGACAGATAAGAGTGGTGCATGGGGCCTTGAGAGGACCAGTAGAACAGACTAAGTGGAGATTAGCACTGGGAAAGAAAGACCATGACATCCAGAGCTGATGATAACTCTTTGCTCATGGTGTCAGAGCCTCCACAGTAGGGCCGGCTCACTCACTAGGCAAAGTAGGCGTTCGCCTAGAGTGCACCAGCCCTTAGGGGCGCCAAACTGCACCCACCCCGCACCAAAAGCCCCCCCCTGCCTAAAGCTCTGCATTTCCACGGCCGGGTGACCCCGCCGCTGCCCACTACTTCTTTGGCTGGCTAACTTCTCCCTGCCTGCCCCCTCCGCTTCCCAGCGGAGCACTTCTCCTCCTCCTCTCCCTCGCGGCCAGGGACTGGCAGCTGCAGCAGGAGCAGCAGCAGCAGTAGGGCCGGGGGAGCGACGGCTTGTGAGCACCCCGCCGGTCAGCCTCTTCTCCAGGTGCCCTGATGAGGGGCGCCAAACTGCACTCGCCCCCCGCCAACAGCCCCCCTCCCGCTGGCTCTGACCGGGGGGGCACGGGGGGTGCCAGAAGGGATCCTCGCCTAGGGTGCAAAATAAGCTGGGGCTGGCCCTGCTCCACAGGATAGGAAAGTGGTAGGCATGCAGCTCTGCACCACCCTACCTGTGGCACTTTAAGTACTTTCTGCTTAAATGGAGGCCTACTTCTCACAACATGTTTAAATTACGGGCGGGAAGGTACCTGCTGGATATTACGAAAAACTTTTTTTACAGTAAGACTTGTTCAACAGTGGAATCAGCTGCCTCGGGTGGTGGTGAGCTTCCCCTCACTGGCAGTCTTTCAGCAGCGGATGGACAAACCACTTGTCAGGGATGTTCTATGCTGCACTGAGCAGGGGGTTAGACTAGATGGCCTGTATGGCCCCCTTCCAACTCTGTTATTCTATGAAAATCTTTGCAGAGCCTTGATTATGAGAAAAATATGCAGATGGGCGGTAGAGGAGTAAGGGTGAAGTCAAGCAAGAAGCACTTACATTTTGCCACAGTCTAATGTGGATGGATTTTATCATCCTTGTATTTCAAGACCACAAGTGTTTCTTATAAACAAGTTTATTTGCATCTTTTCAAGAACACAGATTCTAGACACAGTATTATTATTTTTCTTTTGTACAATAGTACAATGGCCAGTGCAAAATATGCAGGATTTTTTTTAAAAAAAAAATCATATATAAAAACAAAAGTCTGGCAGTATTACAATTCTTATACTTGGCCTCCCTTCCAGTCATCTCACTCACCCTTCATTTAATCATATTAATTTAAATAGTTGCATCAAAAGTCCCAGAGCCCTTTGAAAGACAATATCACCTACCCTAATCACATTAAAGAAATAAGGTATTTTTTAAAAAGTAGGGTGCAAAATTAACAGAAAAACAGAATACGTTTGAAATGCACAGTAAGTTAGGCACTGGTTTAAAGCTGATTTTCCTGAGACACAAGCAAGAATTTTGTTTTTGCTTGTTGAAGATTTCAGTCCTAATAAGCACCTTCTCCTAGACTTCAGCATGAGTTGAATGGAGTATTACCATGAAGACAAAATGGATCGACCTTTCTGTGTCTTAGAGCATGAAATGCCAACCCCCACCTCTAACTTCTTACCTTCCTTTTGAGGACCACAAAAATTGAAGTTCAGTAGTCAGGAATAGGTGTGTGCAGAGGGGGAAATCTTTTTTTCTGATTCAGGTGTAAAAGAGCCAGATTTATTCAGAATGCCCAAATATTCCATAATACCAGTATTGGCACTGTATTCAGATTTTGGAAATATTTGGTAATACTGAATATATTTGGCTACATTATACCCTATAGGGCCATTATACTCAATAGCAAATCTACTACGGTATATTCAGTGGGCGGGGGTGTGAGGTAAAGGCACCAAATTTGCAGTGCATCTGCTGGAGCCTCTCCCCAAAAGAACCCCAAAGTTTCAAAAACATTGGACCAGGGGGTCCAATTATATGGGCACCCAAATGTGGTGCCCCCATTCTCTATTGTTTCCAATGGGAAGAAATAGCAAGGCAATACAAGCCCAGCAGAATGTCCCAGAGAATCTCTGCAGCTGAAAGTGAAGTGTATGAGGGGACATGTTTGCAAAGCCAGTGTAATGTGCCCAGCAGAACCAGTGCCACTGTGGCAGTGCCAAAACCCAACAGGACTGAGGTCATATCTGAGAACTTCTGAAGGGGGACCATTTTTGCAAGGACAGCAGAACCAAATGCCAACCTACTGGTGTCCAGAAGCAGAACCCAGTGCCATTGTGGCAAATGCCAGGCCAGCTCAACAGGACTGATTTCAAGCACAGAATCCAAGCAAGGGGGGTGTTGCAGGGCAACAGAACCAGTGCAGTAGTGGCTGCCCAGCAGCAGAACCCAGTGCCTACCTACTAGTGCCAGCAGCAGCACCCTGTGGCATTGTGATAAATATCAGCTCAAGAGGATTGATGTCAAGCACAGAATCACAATCCAAGCAAAGGGGAGGAGGTTGTAGGACAGCAGAAATAGAGTAGTAGTGGCGCTATTGTGGCAAATGGCAGCTCAACATTACTGTGCTTCTGTGTATTCAGCTGGTCTTGGTTCAGGTGGCCTAGCAAAAGTGCCTTCCCACCCTGAACTTTTGAGTGTTCTGCTGGGCGTTTACTGCCCTTGTTCCTGCCAAAAAAAAAAAAATTAACACCCTGCTGGGATTCTCTGGTGTGACACTGGTTAGTTTTGTTGCTGCCACATTGGCACTGGATTCTGATGATGGGCATTAGTAAGTTGGCACTGGGTTCTGCTGCTGGACACTGGTAGGTGGGTTCTGCTGCTAGGCACTAGTACATTGCACTGGTTCTGCTGTCCTAGCAGTTCCTACTTCAGAGATTTTCAGATGTGAACTTAGTCCTTTTGGGTTTTGGCACTGCCAGTGGCACTGGTTCTGCTGCTGGCCTTGCAAATATGCCCCCACAAACACACTTCACTTTCTACTGCAGAGATTCTCTGGGACATTCTGCTGTTCTTATATTGCTTTGCTATTTCCCCCCCATTGGGAACAATAGAGGATGGTGGCACATAGAATTGGACCCCCTGGTCCAATTTTTTTTTTAACTTTGGGGTCCTTTTGGGGAGAGGCTCCAGTAGCTGCAGTGCAAATTTCGTGCCTCTATCTCAAACCCTTCTCCACAGCCCACTGAGTATACCCTGAGAGATTTGCCATTGACTATAATAGCCCCATAGGGTATAATGGTATAATGGAGCCTAATAATGGCTGAATGGAGCCGAATAGTATTCGGGAATCTCTGTTCAGCTACTGAATAGATGCTCTGGTAAATACTGAATGCACACCCCTAGTCAGGAAGTACAAATAACAGAACAGTTTTTTTCTGGCTTATTGCCACAGTGGGACTTAGAACATGTTGACTACAGCAGTTTTGTCTAATTTATTATTGAAAACCTACATTAATCTACCAATCAGTCATAAACTTCAATTTTAACAGTAAAAAAGTATAGTTTTCAGTGAGCATCTATACTTATGTGAAATGCAACCAATTCAAGCTATTACACATGTGTGGATATTCATACCCATTAGAACTAGTCAGGAGGTGCAACAATAGTTTCTTCATGTTAAGAGCCTGATAAAGCCAACAAGGTATATACCACCAACCCAGTCTAATGAGTACTGCTCCATGAGGACTGATGTATGACCAATGACAAATGACAGGCATGATCATGTTGGACAGCACCTCTTACCTGTTGGAGAAGGCAGTAGGATATAGCAGTTTCTTCCCCAAAAAGTGATCCACACCATTAAAGCTGACCATGCCAACCATCTGTTGACCATGGTCCCAATCCACTGACTGGCACTGCAATCACAGCCCCAGCTGCTATAAATAGGCACCCAGCCATGAGAACTACACATGCAGCATCCTTCGGCATGCACATTACTGTTCCACCAGGGAATCATTGCCCAGAGGCCAGCTTTTGTGCAGACTGAAGATCAAGCATCCTGCTCAAACATACAAGTGCTATGCATGTGACCATCGAGCTTATGCTGTTTTAAATGAAGAGGAACACATTTTAACCAGAAAAGAATTTACACCATTTAAAGTCAGGTCAGCTAGCACAATGGGAAAAGAAGGTACTTGCGCAAACAACTCTCTCCCGCAAAACAAAATAACCAACCCCCCATACATTTTGACAATATCATTATGAGAAAAAGCAAAGGAATACACATTTAGCTAACAGTATCACTATGAGAAGGCACTTGGAATCAAAGTATTTGAACACGTTTTTCCATAGAAGACTTTTGAGTACAGAATGTGACCAAGTCTTCTGAAGCTACATTCATTCATTACAAGGCTCAGACTGTAATGTGGGTGGGGGAAAAGTGCCCTACCATTGCAATGTGAAACCTTCTGCAACCATTAAAAACTGCTGGGTTGGAGCACAACTGAAGTCATTACTAGACAATACTCCCATAACTAAAAATCCTGAAGTGTTTACTAGTGAACATTTCACAAGTATGTTTCCTTGTCCAGTCATAATTTCCCCATCTATTTTAGTGAAGGCAACAGGAGTATATTAGTTTATTGGTTATTTTTAATCTTGCCAATATTCATAATCCTTGGAAAAAGTGAAAGCAATCTCCATAATTTTATTGTCTGCTTCAAAAAGCACATTTAATGATTCCCAAAATTATGGGACTGTTGTTTTGAAGGATTTAAAAACTTGTGTTTTGTACAGATGATTTAAGAATGTCAGCATCTTTCTTTGCTATTCTGTATAATATATTTGTTAATTTCCAAGAATAACATTGGTGAGACGCATGGGTATAACATTTTTCAAAAATGAACATGCAATGCCCCGTATATACTAGAGAAAATGGCACATATCTCATTAGCCATGAAATTTTAACATATAGTGTATACATTTAATTTCAGTGATGACTATTTCACAAAGGGATGAAAGGGAAGAGGCACTTGTCCAACTCTCCACATTTCCTTCTTTCTCCTTGCAGTACCAGGATCTTGAAAGCTACTATCATTGGAGGTAAATAACTATGGAGGAAGGGAAAAGGCTCCTCTCTATTCACAGCCCTGGTCAAAATACTAAGCTATGGACTAAATGTCCATCACCAAACCCATAACTTTCTGCCACAGAAGTAGACGAGCCAATTCATATATATGGCAGAAAGTAAATACCCTCTTGCCATGTTCACGTATTTATTTTCAGCGATATTAGTGGGAGTAACTGAGTTTGGGGAGTAAAGTAAACTAGCACACTTCCATTGAGGGTAGTGTAAAGTAGGTTGTGCAGGGAAACAAAATAGCACATTAGTTTTTTCCGAAAGAAATAAAACTTTCCAGCCAGGTATTGGGGATATCAAGAGGCAGGGTAGACAAAAACTCAAAAAAAGACTTTCCTTCTCTTTTCTTTTTTGCCACTAGAGAAGTTAAAAAAAAATAACAACTGAAAATTTTGGGAAACTACATACGTAATCTATTCTTTCACAATTATGAGCAAAGCAATTTGTAAGTATGGTTACAGCTAGTATGAAGATTCATAGGTAGTCATGATGGTTGTGCTGGTATTAAACCACTTTATCTAATAGCCAAAGACTGACCCTCCATAGCTTCTGCAAAACCAAGGGACCCCTTAGGTTTGCAGAAAAATCTTATTTAAAATTTGGGGTGAGACCCCAAAAAATAGTTCACGTGCTGATGATTCGCAAACTAAGCTGCTGGAATTTGGTCAGTATTTTGGATTGCTATGGCAGCCCCAGATGGTGCCTGGAAGGGGATGTGGCAGCCAATAAAAGAAAGAGAAGAGCAAGAAGAGCAAAAAGAGCAAGAAGAGGAAGAAGAGGAAGAGGAAGAGGAAGAGGAAGAAGAAGAAGAAGAAGAAGAAGAAGAAGAAGAAGAAGAAGAAGAAGAAGAAGAAGAAGAAGAAGAAGAGGAGGAGGAGGAGGAGGGGGGGGAGGAGGAGGAAAAGGAGGAGATTGGATTTATACCCCGCCCTTCACTACCCAAATGTGTCTCAGAGCAGCTTACAATCTCCTTTCCATTCCCCTCCCCACAACAGACACCCTGTGAGGTAGGTGGGGCTGAGAGAGCTCTGACAGAAATTGCTCTTTTTCAAGAACAGCTCTTATCAGAACTATGGCTTGCCCAAGGTCATCCAGCCAGGTGTGAGTGGAGGAGTGGGGAATTGAGCCCACTTCTCCCAGATTAGAGTCCGCGCACTTAACCACTACACCAAACTGGCTCTCAATCAGTACAGAGAGGAGGCAGTAATGAGGGGAGAAGCCAGTTTTTCATGAAGACCTGTGGACCCCTGCTCCTATTTTATCTAGTTTCTATAACTATCAGCACTCTTTTGACTTGGGCTGTGATCACACTGGCAGCTTGGTGACCCGAGCCGAGCCGACAGTAACAGCATCAACAACTAACTGGGATATATCAGCCACACAGTACACCCTGCTGTGGGTTACCCACTCCGTGGTAAAGCCTCCACATTATTGTGGCGCCTCAGCCACGGAGCAAACTGCATAAAAAATCCAACCACCATGTGTGTGCATAGTGCGCATGCACGCGCATGCGCACACAGGCAAGTCTTTTTCAAAAAACACCTGCATTGCAGCAGAATGGATCTGCAGGTTCACACTGCCAAATGCGTTCTGCGCGTGCTCCCCCGTGTTCAGACATCCGGCCATGCGCAATGTATGCAGGGGGAAACAAAAACACCACTTTGGAGGTGGTGGCTTTTTAACCCGGCTCCAAGTCATCCTCTGACAGGGTGAGTACGCCCGGGGAACGCCTGACAGATGTGGCTGTGTGATCCTGCCCGTTTAATCCATCTGTAAATTGTGCCTATATCGGGCCAAACTGCCAGTCTGGACACAACCTTGGTGTGGTTGAGTACTTTTAAATGCAGCAGAATACAGAAACTCTTCAGATATTTGATGCTGGAGTGCAGCCTGGGAAACTACCAAGCAAGCTGCTCCTGAAATAGGACAAGGTCCTTGAGTTACAGTATCCAACTCCTATAGCTTCTTTCTTGCCCCACATTCTTCTGTATCAAGTGAAAAAAACTGATGAATGCTTGGGGGAAAATACATATATACGATCAAGGAACAAACTTACATGTGAAACACTTGAAACTACTTTTAATTTCTCCAAACTTCCCATTTATTGAAGCCCTTGAAGTTTTCAAGTGAAAATTCCTGAATGAGACCCATATCGTGTTAAGACACCAATTGAACACATATATTTTAAAGAGTATACTATTTTCTGAAATGGACTGGAATATAGATTTTTAAAAACTGGGTTCAGGCTAGCTAATTTTCTCTATGGTCACTGTGACACTTCTATGTATGTTTATCTAGATACATGTCCAATTGATGTCAATATGGGCTCTCTACCAATTAAGTGGGCCTAGGATAGGACTGCAGCCCTGCTGTATATAGTGATAATATAAGTAATATTCAAATGTATTGGCTCTTAAATTCATTATAGGAATGTATATTTTTCCGAGTACCTTGTGTAAAAATTGAGTTTTCCCCCTGCTGAGATGGCATATGCCATTTAAGACCAGATAATTAATCTTCCTTTTTATTTTCTATAGTGTTGAGTCCCAAAATGTTGACTTTGACTTTATCTTTCAGTCTCTGTTTTACCACTTTGCAAGAACTCAGATATAGTTCAGTGCCTTAGGATGCAGCAGCTTGCAGCTCCATTTCTAAAAAAAGGATTTATTTGCAATACTTCAAAAACTAAGGCATTTATCTTCTTAAATTTCATCACTATATTGAACCATAGTAATTTACGTGCTAAGTTATACGTGATACACTTCATGTTCTTAGCATAGTACGGTAGGTTTGACAAGAAAATCAGCATTGCATATATTTGAACTGTTCTGAAAATTTCAGTTTCTTCAAGAGATAAATGCCCCTCTCCAAAGTTTGCACACTTTTTGTACACTCATACCAGGAATTTCAAGGACAGTATTTCAAGGACAGTACTTTTGCTCTAAGGAAAAGAACAAAATATAGTAATATAAACTAACTGCAGACATCCATGGCCAACTGCTGATTGTACTCAGGAAGAGAAGGGAATATCTAAGGGGCCTAAATGAAACTGTATCAGCATCCATGATGATGGTTTCCAGTCTTTGATTCCAGACTCTGGTGGCTTGGAAGAAGTGCTTTTTGGGTTTTTATGCATTAAGATTCCCTTAACAAGGCATATGTTTCTGAATACGGAACCAAAAATTTCATGGTACCACTAAAAAGTAGAAAATTGGTCACAATTTCTGAAGCTATTTGCCCATTCCCAAATACTCTGAAATTTATGAAGCTTTATTTTTCTTGTTACGGCAGTCAGTTAACAGGAGTACTTTATCCAAATGAGTTTGCCATCTTTCAAGTCTTGGTTGCAATGGTCTGGGTTATTGGCATCATAGTGTAAAGCTGCTGAAAGTCCCAACAGACAGCGAGAAGGTGGTCATTTCAGAATGATATGGTAGCCATCATTACTTTCAGCTGTAGAAGAAGGTGGAAAAAAACACTTTGTCAGTGTTCTACGGGATTCTTTTCCTTTTAATGAACTAACATTCTATCATTCTGTACTGTCATCAGATGTAGACTGCACAATAAAGATTATATAAAATTGTTCCCTATTTATTGAATGAGCACCTTGCACGGCTTGCTGGAAGATACAATCAGTTTTAGAGAAAATATGGAACATAATATAATGGTAAATTTTAAAAAAAGAAGGTGAAAGACTAGATTTTCAACTAATAGAAACTGTTAAATATACATTCATACTGTCAGAGGCAAAGATCTTTCCACCATCTGTAAAAGAACTGAATACACTGGAATGAAATTTACTTGAAGAACTTAACACATTCAGATAAAATCTTAAGTGTGGGATAATCAATTGAATGGCAGCCTGAGAATGTTTTCTTTAAGGGGAAGAATAAGGTGCCTGCCACTGCCATCTTTTGCCCACCCGCCCCCTCGAATGAAACACAAGTTATGGGTTAAATTGGGGATTTTATTTACACATAAGCTGATCTGCACCATTTCATACCATTTAAGCATAGGTTGCATTGTGCCTGCAAACAACGCTTCTTAACTGGGCAAACCCACCCCGCCTGAGAGCCAGGTCTGGAATCTTTCCAGCCCCTACTTGTCATGGCCCGCACTCTAAGTACATAGAGGTGATCGAGGAGCACAATCCCACCCATGACTGCTAAGCCTTAAGGCACGTCATATGCTCCCCCAACCCTGAGGAGGCCCCACCTGAGTATCCCGGGCTGCCAAGCCACTGGGTACCCAGTTTGAGGAAACAACCCCCCCCCCATTGCTGGTATCTCGGAGTGCTTGCCAGCTTGAATAACCCCATTCAACCTGTGCTTTCCCACTTTCCCAGAAAGGGCCTAACCAGGTTACCAGGCCTATTTATGCCGCATCCCCCAGACCATGGGGAGCAGGTGAAAAAAGGTGCCACCTCAGAGCAAATTGGAGTGAGATACAAAAATTCCTCTCAGCCCCACAACCAGTGACTGGCTAATCCCACATGGTCTTAAACAGAAGGGAGGGCGAGTGGGGCGCTCGTTCTTGGCTGGAATGGTCAGGGGAAGGCTGCTGCTGGCAGACCTGGCCGGCCACCCAGCCCTGATAGGTCAACGCTCCTACGCTGGACCCTAATAGGCTCCCCCCACCCACCCTCGTGATTCCACCTGAGGATGGGGGGAGGGCAAAAGCCGGTGCCTGCTCATGGGCCAGCACCAGTCATCTCTTCCCATAAAACTGCTCTAAATAAACTTTGTGGGCAGGCTGGCTTTGTGCCATTGCATTTTTTTTCATGGGGCCTTTTGCATGTCCCCTTCCACTCATGCAGACTAATGCCTTAATCTAGCTAGAAACCATATGTGTGCAAAAGCAGGTTTTTTGCGCGCGCACACATCTCAGTGAAAAAACATTTGCACAAAGGAGTGTTGTGCACACTGTTTCTCTTCCCAGTTTAGTTGCTGAGCTTGCAAGCCTATTGAGCTTCCTTCAAAAAAGCAGTAAGGATACATCTCAGGTCTTCAGATGGAAAACAAAATTTAGTCCCTTCCTCTCCTTTTCCTTTTGCAAAACATCTGGTTGTGCATGATCATTGCTTTTTGAAAAGGGTGCCATGGCACCATTGGCACCATCTGGCTACTGTGAGTGCACACGACTGGAATGAGGCTCTGATGTTGGACCCAGAACATCAACGAGAAGCCCACTTATCCACTTTTAGAAGTTTCTGCCATTCCATTTGAAACCCATAAAGCTCATCATGTCAGTCAATATTCTACTTCTAACCTATTGGACTACCCAGTATTCTACTCTGATGCACCCTGTTTGTGTAGTAGTAATTTTATGCCTGCCAGTTTTCAGTCACTTCACTGTAACCCTTATTCCAGGTGAAAGTAGTTCTAAAACTGATATATATACGTGTGTGCGTGTGTGTATATACCTTTTAACGTTGAGATGACAAAACATGATTCATCTTGGAAGTTTTGTACCATCTGGATGAAAAACAAAGATAAGATATTTTTAAAACTAGGCATTTTCCTCAAGATACCAATCCTGGACATGTCCTACTTAAGCTTCACAGAACAAGATAGTCATATTGGTACAGAGAGATCAGTTATAGAGAGACCTATCCAAAAGAAGGGCCCCCATTCTAGCTTGAGATAAGGATTCATTATTTCACAACCACAAGATGATTCCCAGAGTAATTCTTGCAGAAATGTCCATGTATCTTCCGTATTCTGTGTGGTAATGCTGTATCCCCAGAAACCGTAAGGTCAATGGAATCATCTACAAAGAACCCGTTTTGGGAAGCAGGCAAAATTTTACACATGAGCATTTATATTTACAAACATTCTTCCTTGACCCAGCAAGAGATAAAATTCTTATCTTGGGTCCAGGAATACAGAGAGATAAACATTCCAAACAATGGTCTCATTTCTAACACTGTTCAAAAAGGACATCTGTGGTGGAGGCGGTTTTTACACATGAGCATTTATATTTACAAACATTCTTCCTTGACCCAGCAAGAGATAAAATTCTTATCTTGGGTCCAGGAATACAGAGAGATAAACATTCCAAACAATGGTCTCATTTCTAACACTGTTCAAAAAGGACATCTGTGGTGGAGGCGGTATATGTCCAAGTTTGTTGGACATAAAAGAGAAAGCTGTGAATTCCACTGAAGAAATAGGGTGAAAATGATTACATGTCAGTGAAGCTAGTATTTCACCATCCTTCCTTGCTGCACCACATTTGGTCAACCATAACTTGTGCTAGATGATTCACAGAAAATAATTCCTTCCATTCACTTTTTTTTTCCAGCCAAGCTTCCTTCCACATATCAGTGGAATATCACATATCTCCTATTGGTTACATTAGGATCCTAGCCCAGGGCGAAGCTTAACATGGCATCTCAATGGCACAGTTCACAAGGCAGTTATATACATCTCAATACATAACAAATCCCTCCCCCCTAAGCAAAAACACTATGTACAATCATAATCGCTTAGGTACATTGGCGCTCTGCGCGATCTCTGAGACCTGCGTAGTTGTACAGGTTCAGGGCACCTTCCATTCTGGGGAGTATTGTACGACTCTGGGACCTCAGAGTCAGGAGCACTTCCATCACTAGCAATGGGTCTTTGAGTAGGGGTCTGCCCTGGCTCGCGGACAGTACTGGGGCCCTCGGGCACATCAGAACTCACCTCCGGAAGAGGTTGTGGAAGGTCCTCGGAATCAGGTAGCTCGGCAGGATACGAGGTGGGGCGGCCAGTTGCCCACCGCTGCCTTAGCTGGTCCACATGTCGCCTCCATTTGCGCCCGTCCGCAAGCTGGACTACATACATGCGGGAACCCACTACTTCCGTCACTGTGGCTGGAAGCCACGAATGTCCCCCTGCATAGTTCTTAGCGAACACCGTATCTCCGCACTCGAATGTGCGGACCTTAGTGGGGACTCCTTGCTGTTGGAGCCTCAAGTCGTTGAGGTCTGGATGCAGCCTATCCAGCAACGACGCTAGGCGTCGCCCCATCAATAGTTCGGCCGGGCTGCGGCCTGTGGCAGAGCACGGCGTTACGTGTTGCCGAAGGAGGAATGACGCTAGTTTCACTCCCCAATCCCCGGATGTTAGCTCGGCGAGCGCCTCTTTGGTCGTGCGGACCATTCGCTCTGCCTGCCCGTTCGATGCTGGGTGGATCGGGGCAGACGTAATTTGCCTGATGCCATTATTAGCTAGGAATTGGGCAAACTCCTGGGACACAAATTGAGCGCCGTTATCGCTCACCAGGACATCAGGCAACCCATGCGTGGCAATTAAGCGGCGCAACACATTAATAACAGCAGTGGAAGTGGTGGTAGACATCGGCGCCACTTCCAACCATTTCGAATATGCATCCACAACAATCAAAAACATTTGACCATGTACTGGGCCCGCCAAATCAATGTGCAGCCTCGACCAAGGCTTTCCCGCCGATTCCCATTTCTGTGGGGAGGCGGTTGGCGGTTCGGGTCTTGCCTGCTGGCAAGGCGTGCACCCCCGTACCCACTCTTCAATGTTATATACATCTCAATACATAACAGCGGTATATCTCCAAGTTTGTTGGACATAAAGGAGAAAGCTGTCAATTCCACTGAAGAAATAGGGTGAAAATGTATATGTCCAAGTTTGTTGGACATAAAAGAGAAAGCTGTGAATTCCACTGAAGAAATAGGGTGAAAATGATTACATGTCAGTGAAGCTAGTATTTCACCATCCTTCCTTGCTGCCCCACATTTGGTCAACCTTAACTTGTGCTAGATGATTCACAGAAAATAATTCCTTCCATTCACTTTTTTTTTCCAGCCAAGCTTCCTTCCACATATCAGTGGAATATCACATATCTGGTAAAACTGAGGGCAAATGGTGCCCCCCCCCCAACATCATATGTCTAACGATGCATGAAGAACATCCATTTGGTGCCTTTTGTTTGCTTCACTTTTGCTGCCCTGCCACTTCAACACAAAAACAAAGCAATCGTTGTTGTTAATAAGTAACCTAAGTATTTAATGAAGCACACCCTACCCTGCGCCAAAGCTGGGCAAGGCAATTCTCTTTTCAGAGACTGCTTTAAAGCACTTCATGACTATTCAAAATGTTAAAAGGTTCGGAACCACCCAAGTGAGACGGCAAGGAGGCTTTCAGAATAAAAATCACAGGCCTCGTCTGTAACTGGCTGGGAGTCCTTCTCTCTGCTTTGCCAGCTTTAACTATGTTCCTCAGAGGTCATATGTAATGAGGCTTCTTAAGTGATTCCAGTGCATGCAACCACAGGACAATTAGAAAAGACTGCTTGCTTTTCGTGGCAAATATCCTCATATAGGAAAATAAATCAGACATTTATGGAAATGGATAGAAGGAAGGAAGATTATTGTACCCATTTATCTAGTACCAAATGTTGTCTCTAATAAACTACATGGACTATGGACTACCAGATGTACCCCCAAAATACAGTTTGCCCAGTTATTTCAGGATTTATATATACAAGTTCAGTCTCATAAAAGGTGGTTTCTTGGCCACAATCCAGTGGACAAGTAAGCATGTTAAACACCTTGGCTTCAATGTAGTTTAAAGATTCTTGACTCCATGTTAGATTATAGCATGTGGTAGCTGTGGTCCAAAAGCACGTTAGATATTACATGGCTTTTGTGTTTGGCTTTTGCACTGGACCGAGATGACTGCTTGCAAGCAGCCAGAATATTGTTACCAAGGATAGCTTCTGTGCCATACATACTGCCATGACATACTTTGGTCCCATTATACATAATCCATCCCAGATTTTATGGAGGGGGGTGGGCATGGTTTCAGTACAAAAAAAGTATGAAGATGTAGAGGCAGGGGTCATTTCCTGCAGGAGCGCACAGGAGCAGAGCTCCGACAGTAAAGAGCCCAGGAGGAGGGCACATGCAACAAGCCCCACCCCCTGCTCCCAGCAGCCCTCAGTCAGAGCAAGAAGCAGCCAGGTAAGTTGCAGAGTCCCCCCCAGCCCCCCAGTCCAAAACAGTCCAGTAGCACCTTTAAGACCAAGTTTTATTCAGGTACAAGCTCTCCCTCCTCTGCGAGGGCAGATCTGCGCGTTCCCCCCACCCCCCAATAGCTAGCAATCCAAAAAAGTCCAGTGGAGCCTGAGTGGTGGGTGTTGCCTTCTGGCACACTTCCGGTGATGTCAGGGGGTGTGGCATATGCAAAGAAGTTATGCTAATGAGTTATGCTAATGAGCTCCTGCACCTCTTTTTCTACGAAATGACCCCTATGTATAGATACACACTTATAGTTAAGAAATTAGGGTTAGGGAAGCACTTTCAAGAGGGGAAAGGGGGAGCTCCTATTCATATACTGCTACTCAAGGTGCCAATGTATCCTTCCCCCTCTACCCTATGACAAAATTAACATAAGATTCAGCAAAGCTGCAACTTTTGTAACTGATGTAGAAAACTTAAATGAATGCGAATTTGCATGGTTTGTGAAATTTATTTCTGCAACTAATTTCAAGCTCTAATAATGCAGTAATGGTTATAACTGAGAATATACTAAACTTCTAGGGGAATCTAAACTGACATTTCAGTGGATACTATGACACTTTACTATGACGCATTAGGATTCCTGGTTACAGCTACTCCCAATACTTTAATTTCCTTTCCATATTTGGAATGTTTATGCAAGAAACTAAAAATTGTAAGGCAAAATTCTGAAGGGAAGATGGGGAGGGGGGGGGGATTAACAACAACAACAAAAAGGCCTAAAGACAGAGGTGGCAGGAACTGTTCGTGGTGCTGAAACCTCACCTTTTGACCATTCAGAATTACGCTCAGCTAAATCCTCTTTACTTAAACACAGCGTGAGCTGTAAGAGAAGCAAAGTACGAGCTAGGGAGACCAATATATTTTCCTTGATAGACTGTAAATCATTAGGATGGCACGGAAGTTTGAGCGCCATCTCAGACGTCATGTTAACTGATACCTGTTACTGGAAACTGGATTATTATTGTTAGCACCCTTTAATATTGTGATTCAGGGCTCTTTTTGTAGCAGGAACTCCTTTGCATGTTAGGCGACACCACCCCCTAATGTAGCCAATCCTCCAAGAGCTTACAGAGCTCTTCTTACAGGGGCTACTGTAAGCTCTTGGAGGATTGGCTACATGAGGGGTGTGTCTCCTAATATGCAAAGTCACTTGTTATGGTTTTAGGATTGTTATTTTATCTATTGTTGTTTTTATGCTGTTGTAAGCTGCCCTGAGCCGACCATGGCTGGGAGGTTGGGGTATAAATATAATAAAGAAATAAATAAATGGGGGAAAGTCATAGGGTAAGTATTGTATGGGACTCTCACCCCAGAGATGACATCCTGCAGTAGCTGATAAACTAGGCTGTGTGCAAGGAAGGAGTCCAGACTCATTTTAGGATTATCTAAGAATATGTAGTGAGTTTACGACCCCTTCTTTCAGCCACCCCCCAGCAAAATGGAGATAATAATACTGACTTGTCTTACAGTGTTGCTGCTAAGATTACTCAGATAATATATAACACTTTGAAGTGCTATATAAATGCTTCATATTACTCTGTGGAGGGCTACACGGCAAGCTATGAACACAAGAAGGTCCCACAGATATTCCATCCATTACAGCAGCCGAGAAGTGAACGGAGGGTCCTCTTATTATTCTAGAAACGTGTTATATCTGGATCCATTCCTGTTAGTAAAACCAAGTAAACTAGGCCAAGTGTTCTGAATGTTTGTATTCATGTCCAAAACCAGGGCTATTTTGGGGCAGGAACGCACAGGAACGGCGTTCCGGCTGGCTTCAGAGATGGCCACGCCCACTACAGCCAAAACCTCTGCGTGCCAGGCTACAGAGGGAAGGCCTGGAGAGCAGCACATACACACACTTCCCGGTGGCTGCCTTCCCTTCCCTTCAAAGGGGGGCTTGCCCAAGCTCCCAGCAGCAATGGGGCGCCCTGCAAGCCAAGGGAAGGCATGGGGGTGTGGCCTCATATGCCAGTAAGTTTCTGCTGTTGGGTGTGGCCTGTTATGCTAATGAGTTCCTGCTGGGCTTTTTCTACAAAAAAAGCCCTGTCCATAACAAATCTCTAGATGTTTTATGGAGCAGTCCTAAACCCTGGGACTTAAAGTGCTTGGGACAGTAAATAACCCCATACTGTTCCAATTATGAGATGTGCTGGAATAACTCCAAGATGCACTGGTGCCAAGGTGGTGGTAAAGAATCCTCTAAATGCAGCAGAGGGACGGTACATTGGGGACTGCTGACGCGAAAGAGGCAGCTCACCCAAAGAAGCACTAACACGAATGCAAATGCACTCTGTTTCATATTCATGAATGTGCATTCTAAACGAAAGCAGGAGAATTAGGGTCAGCTCACATATTAACCTCTTAGATCCTCTAAAGGGCCACAGAGGTCGCCAGCTCAGACAGCTGCCTCAGGGACATGTTAAGGAGAATTACTGTTGATGCTTGCTTACTTTCCTCACAGTGGCTTTGCTAGACTCAAGGAACAAGGAAGTCACCACACAGGTGGTTTCCTTCCTTGTTCTCTCAGATTTTGACTGCTTTTGCCAGCAATTAGCAAAAAAATGGAAAGTAAATCTAGCAAGAAAAGCAAGGCAGCCATGATAGCTGTAAGTGGACAATGATAGCGAAAAGGCAGGATTGTGGCATTGCACTTGCATCTTGCAAAGAAACACTCAAGCAGCAAGTGTGTGTGTGTGTATCAATATGTCAATCCTAAAAGAAATCAACCCTGACTGTTCCCTGGAAGGCCAGAGACTGTAGCAAGGAAACACTCAAGCAGCAAGTGTGTGTGTGTGTATCTATATATCAATCCTAAAAGAAATCAACCCTGACTGTTCCCTGGAAGGCCAGAGACTGAAGCTCAAATACTTTGGCCAGCAAATGAGAAGGGAGCCCTCACTGTAGAAGACCCTGATGCTGGGAAAGATTGCAGGTCAAAGAAGAAGGGGATGGCAAAGGATGAGATGGTTGGACAGTGTTATCGAGGAAATGAACATGAAATTGAGAAACCTCCGGAGCACGACCGAAGGACAAATTACAGATGACTGTGTGTGTTTCCCCCTGTAAGGCAAACAGTAGCTCCAGGGAATGGCTTGCACTGACCACCACCACCTCTTTGTGCCACAGCCCCAATCCCAATCAGATGCCTCACAGCATTTACATTTTTTAAAAAAGTCATAGGAGAGACATTCACAGAACTCTTGCAATTTTGTCTACTTTGGTTCTAAGGTGATGGGTTTTACTGGCTTAAGACACCGAACTGCAGGCTGGAAGGTGGGTAGTTCAGCAGTTCGAGACCCAAGTGCCGCATGACGGAGTGAGCTCCCGTCTCTGGTCCCAGCTCCTGCCAGCCTAGCAGTTCGAAAGCAAGAAATTGCAAGTAGATAAATAGGTGCCGCTTCGGTGGGGACAGTAACAGCGTTCTGTGCACCTTGGTGTTTAGTCATGCTGGCCACATGACCACGGAAATGTCTCTGGACAGCGCTGGCTCTTCGGCTTGGAAACTGAGATGAGCACCACAACCCTAGAGTCAGATTCGACTGGCTTTCGAGCAAGGGAAACCTTTACCTATATACGTCATTTAAAATTAATGGGTGAAAATGTTATTTATTTATGCGGTTTCTAGCCCTCCCTCCCCCAGAAGCAGGCTCAGGTCAGGTTACAACAAAATATAAACAACATAATACAACCAATTAAAACATAATAAGCAGTTTAAAACCAATACCTCAATTTATACTAATAAACTACTGCCGATGGCACCAATAATTCATCTACCTGTGAACAGGCAGATGCAACTAAAACTGAGGGGGGGGACGGGCAGACAAAAATCAATGCGAGATGGAAACAATGCAGATGTTACAGAGCAACAGTACAGCAGAGGAGAAGGGCAGGGGGAGGCCAATAAAATTTGGATTCACGCCACCTCAGCCAATGTTCCCTCTAAGCTCCACAGTGTTGTGGGCAAAAATTCTGCTTCATGAGAGGAAAAAGCTAGTAGCATTAACGTTGTGAGTGAATCTCAAAAGGTATGGTTGTTTAGTTGGAGAACCTTTACGTTTCCAGTAGTCTGATTGATGAGGGGACCAGGAACGCTTGAAAGAGCTTTGTCTCCACGTTTTTGGGGGCCCTTACTCTGTTGAGGAGGCCGTGAGGCACTCAGGCTTTTTACCCTCTTTTGGCTATCATCCACACTGGTGAGGATCTTGTCTGTGGAGGCATGGAAGACACCCTCCACCTTGGACTTTATGTCTAGTTGTAAGGTGGTGGAGTGCAGCCAAGCATGTCTTCTGAGGGCAATGGAGATGGCCAGAGCCTTTGACAAGCAGGAGACAGCATGTCTTAGAGTGTTGATCTGTTGTTTTGCAAATCTGGACAGTTTGTTGACTAGGGTAGTGGCAGTCTTTTGAGAGGTTTCCCAGCAGCTCGGTCACCAGAGTGGAGAGTTGGCTACACATGTGGATGGAGTAAGCCGAGAAATATGCCAAGTAGTTCTGTATTTTGGCTGTGGTAGTTGTGACGGAATACATTTTCTGCCCCAGGGTGTCCAACTTCTGACCTTCGCGGTCCGGACGTACGGAATGTCAAGCTTGCTTGGATTTGGTTGCGGAGTGCACTATGACAGAGTTCACAGCCGGGTGTGAGAAAAGAAATTTATAGTTCGAGGGTTGAACCCAATAAAGGGATACAAAGCGCTTCGAGGCCAGTGGGATAGAAGCTGGCTTGACCCATGCCTCACAAAGGGCCCCCAAGTGCACCGGGAGCATGGGGAGTAAGGATGCCAGTGGGAGGTCAGATTATACCAGCTTGTGCACAAGATCTGTGATATGGATGTTCGGAGCAGTATCCATATGCATCACCAGTTCAAGGTAGGATTTGGATCCTTCCAACAGAGAAAGTGAACAAGGGTGGATGACGTCTGAGTCAGGAGAGGTGTGTAGTGTGTTGTCTGCTTCAGAGTCTGATGGTTCCGAGGTGGAATCCAGGGAACTGAGATCGTCGTCTGACAGGACGGTAGGTACAGGGGTCAGAATAGCAATTGTTGTATGGGAAGACAGCTCAGCTGGAGATCCAGGAGGACCGGTGAGTGTGAAAGCTGGAGGAGCCACAGGCAAGTTGATGATAATGGGTGCATCTGGAGGACCCAGAATCAGAGGTCATGGGATCCAAGGGAGATGAACTATTAAATCTTCCAATCAGTGTGGTGAAAAAGCCCGGGAGTATCGGTCCCGAGTGTTGTAGGAGGAACGAGATGGAGACTGATAACGCTCCGGGTAGCCTCGAGAGAAGCGCTGATGCAAAGAAGAGAGCGTGAGTCCAACAAGTATCTTGGATAGCCCTCATAGGGTGCAGCATAAAAGGCAGGGGCATGGTGAAGATGCTGCCTGCTGTGGGATTGAGAGCGGCTTTGAGAGAATCGGGGCTGAGGTGGCAGGCCATGAGGGAGATCTGTCCCGAAGGGCGGGGTTGGATTTGAGGAAGTCCGACGGCCAGTAGCTACACACAGATGGCAATCTGGTCAGAACATGCACCACTTGCATGAGGGGAGCAGCCACGGTAGACAGGGTTGAAGTTAAGAGTCAGAGCAGAGGTGGAGTCCTGAGGGCCAGTGGTTGAGGTCTCCACAGATAAGACAGGGACAGAAGTGCCCGAGTGTTGGGACTAATCGATCCTTCAACTTGTGTGAGTTCTTCCGTTTCAGTGCATCGGGGGATGAAACCAAGAGTCCCTTAGACTGTTTGCTGGTCTTACACTTTGCTGCCATCGAGGCCGAGGAGGCTGCTGACTTGACCGACTCTCCCCTCTGAGATGGGGGAGGCGGCGAGGCTCTGGAGCTCGAGGATTGAGGCATCAGCAGACGGAATCTCAAGAAGGTGGCTCTTCAACCTCACAGCTCTATTTTTTCAAGCCTGTTTGGTGAAGTTGCTGCAATGGGCACAAGAGTCAGGTTTGTGGGTCTCGCCCAAGCAAAAAAGGCACAGGGAATGCCCGTCGGTGGTTGGGATCTTTCCCTCACAGTTTCGGCAGTGTTTGAAGCAAGTCTTCCCTTCCATGCGCCATACCGAGGACCCGGGGGGAGGGGTGAGGGAGACAGTCAATGACAAAAGATTCATGGAGGCTTCCTTTTTTTTCAGACAGAAGGTCACAGACAGGGCTTTTTTTGTAGAAAATCAGACAGAAGGTCACAGATGAAGAGATGGCTAGGAGAAGACGCCTATAAGGTAGCTCAGGAGCAGGAACGCAGCGAGGTCAGTCTGACCAGCACCGTGGTCAAGAAGAAACTAACTGGGAGGGCGTTCCTTCCCCGTTCCAGGCATGCGCAGTTGGTGCCTGCTCCCTAGAATGCAGGAAGAGAACACGCCAAATGCCAGAGGCTAGCTCTTGTAGGTCTCTGAGGTCAAGTTCAGGCACAGGTGCATAACCCCCATGTGTGGGACTCCACAGAGACCACAAAGAAGATCAAATCAAACTCCATTACAGAAAATGTTGTCCTCTATGGGGGTAGACCAGGCCTCTGGAGAACAGGTTTACCCTACCCTTTCTACTATATTGGTAGACCTGGCCTCCAGAGAACAGGTCTACCCACCCCTTTCCATTATACTGGTCAACCTGGCCTCCAGAGAACAGGTCTACCCTCCCCTATCCACTATACTGGTAGACCTGGCCTCCAGAGAACAGATCTAACCACCCCTTTCCATTATATTCCACACTGCCTAACCTAACAAACAGGAAGTTGCTTAAATGTTACCAACCTGCCCAAACTACTTATCTATTCAAACATTTATATCCCACTTTTTCCTATAGCACAAGGCAGCTTACAAATCACACTGAAAAGCATAACAGGTGTGCAAAAAAAATCTATTTTTTTCTGGGTCCATTATAGCCTGTGGGGACCATTATAGCCTATGGGGGCTCTGGGGGGCTCTGGGGCTCTGTGGGAGCTGTTATTTTGAGGTAGATGCACCAAATTTGCAGCATTGCTGCTGGTGCCTGTTCTCAAAAACCTCCCCAAGTTTCAAAAAGATTGGACCAGAGAAACCAATTCTATGGCCCCCAAAAAGAGATGCCCCCATCCTCCATTGTTTCTAATGGGAGGGGGAAATGCCTTAGTCTGAGCAGAAGCTAAATTCCCTGAGCTGGCCTCTGAAATGTTGGGCACCAGTACCTGCTAGTGCAGCTTAGAGGGATCTCTGGCTTCAGCCATAGGCCTGGAAGAACATCTAAGTTTTACAGGCCCTACAAAACTGCATTAAGTCCGGCAGGGCCAAAATCTCAATCAGGAGACTGTTCCCCCAGGCTGGTGCCAGAGCTGAAAAAGCTCTGGCTCTGGTTGAGGCTCTGTGGACATCCTTTAGGCCAGATGTTGATCTGCAGAGTGTAATGCTCTTTGGGAGACATACTGGGAGAGAAGGTCCTGAAGGTATGTTGGTCCCAGACTGAATGTAGATTACTTCTATTTCCAAGGTTTCTTGTTCTCTGCTACTATAGTGAATGCAAAATTTCTTATCTCTTATACAAACAAAAAAGCAAGAGGGATAATCAGTTTCTTCATTTTAAGATCCAGTCACTAACTGTAACCCCCACCCCACACAGACCTGAACAGAGGAAGATGTTTAATATTTGAGGTTTAGTAACTTCGAGTGCAGGGGAAACCCCACATAATCCACAATGATAAGGTCACTCCAAGTTTAATATGGTTTATGTCAGAGAAGTCCCTTTAAACTCAACACCTGGTATCAGATGTGACATATTCTAGTTAAACCCTTACCTCATTGCTCACTAACACATGGATTCCCGTAGGTCCTTGCCGATAGATACGGTTTATCTGCTGTGGGGAAATACTGTACAAGTTTGCAATCTTCTCCATTAATTCCAGAGTTGTCAGCTCTTCTAAGAAGATAGCATGGTATACTGCGATAGCAATGGGAGAAACTTTTAGAATTTGCACTGTATGAATGCACCAGGATTTGCATATATTCAAGGCAAAGCCTAAAGTGGTACAAAATGTAAGGGCCCTCATTTACTGTTTGTGTTAGTTTTTAACTCACGGCAAGAAACCAAGATTAGAAGAAGAAGAAGAGAAGAGATTGGATTTATATCCCGCCCTTCACTACCCAAAGGTGTCTCAGAGCGGCTTACAAACTCCTTTCCCTTCCCCTCCCCACAACAGACACCCTGTGAGGTAGGTGGGGCTGAGAGAGCTCTTGACAGAAACTGCTCTTTTCCAAGAACAGCTCTTATCAGAACTATGCCTTGCCCAAGGTCATCCAGCCAGGTGCAAGTGGAGGAGTGGGGAATCAAACCCGGTTCTCCCAGATTAGAGTCCACGCACTTAACCACTACACCAAACTGGATTAAGAGCAGAAAGTAGAAAATACGGTGGAACATATTTTATTGAACAGGTGGCAAACCAATGTAAGTTCAAAATGTATAACCAAAAGAGTGGCCATCTTATTAGTAGCAGCAAAAAATTCTGTTGCATTACTATGGAAAAGTAATAAAAAACCCACAATGCAACATTGGCATGATAAACTCTGGAAAATATACATAATGGCGGAAATATCTGACAAAATACAAGACAATGCATACAATTCTGCCTTAAAATTTGCCGCTGTTTGCCTACCTATCCTAGAATAGTTGCTTGAACAAGGAGAAGTTCCTACAATTGTTAATGAGTTAAACATCTGGTGAATGACCATTGTTATATATACTAATACTATTGTATCAAACTAAGAAAAACTGTAAAATGTAATATATAGACTGTTAGTATGCCTAGGCATTTGAGATTATGCTCATGCCCCTCCGAGTCAATTGAGACCCTTTTCCATATATTCAAGACAATGTATACAATTCTGCCTTAAAATTTGCCGCTGTTTGGCTACCTATACTAGAATAGTTGCTTGAACAAGGAGAAGTTCCTACAATTGTTAATGAGTTAAACATCTGGTGAATAACCATTGTTATATATACTAATACTATTGTATCAAACTAAGAAAAACTGTAAAATGTAATATATAGACTGTTAGTATGTTTTTTAAAAATTGTTAACTTACCTGTATCATGTTATTTGTTTAATAAAAAGTTATTTGGAAAAGAGCAGAAAGTCACTTGCCTGGGGATAAAATTGACCTTTTGTGTTAAATTTACACAGAGGCCATCCTAAGGTGCTCTAAGGTGCCTTGATCCATCGAAATCTTGAGCAATTTGGAGGATGATACTTCAGGCTCCCCACTTAATAATTCACACCACCCTTCTAGTCTTTTGCATAAGACTTCCCCATTTTTTAAATGCTGATGTTCCAAATTTCAGCAATCCATTACAAATGTTCATACTACTCATTCCATGTAAGGCTAACGGCAGTCCTGCCCTCCGGTGTTTAGCAACACTTGTTTTACTTGATGGTTCTGGACCCGTTCACTGATCATGAGAAGAGATTTCCGCCCGCCCACCCCTTGACTATCTTAAACAGAGGTATACCCTTCTAAGTTTAAATTGATTTAGGAAAGCATAACCCTGTTTAGGACTGCACTGTAAACCTGCTAGAGTTTGAGCAGGAATTAAGCTGGTGGCTAACTGAGAATTGAACCAGAAGCTCAGGCGTCAGCCTCAGAAACTCCAGTCCTAAATGTTCAAAAACATCAGGGGGCCATCTCCTCCCACGGGAGGAGACGGCCCCCTGATGTTTTTGAACATTTAGGACTGGGGTTTCTGAGGCTGACACCTGAGCTTCTGGTTCAGTTCTCAGTTAAAGTAAAGGTAAAGGTTCCCTTGCTCGAAAGCCAGTCGAATCCAACTCTAGGGTTGCGGTGCTCATCTCCGTTTCAAAGCCGAAGAGCCAGCGCTGTCTGAAGACGTTTCCGTGGTCATGTGGCCGCATGACTGAACACCGAGGTGCACAGAGCGCTGTTATTTTCCCACCGAAGTGGTCCCTATTTATCTACTTGCAATTTCTTGCTTTCGAACTGCTAGGTTGGCAGGAGCTGGGGCTAGAGACGAGAGCTCACTCCGTCATGCGGCACCCGGGTCTCGAACTGCTGAACTATCGACCTTCCACAGCCTGCAGTTCAGCGTCTTAACCACTTGAGCCACCGCAGCTCCTTCTTTAATGACTGGAAACAGGGGAAATTAGATTTAAGCGGGCATTTGGATCCTATACAACGTTGTAACTACATGTGGTTTCCCCTACTTGGGTGTATTAAGAATGGTATTCTACATGAATCAAATGGGGCAAGCCTATTGTTTGTCTACTGACTTGTCAACTGCAATTTTTATCATGGCTCTCTGCAAGCACACCTGTTCATTCGTGATCTAAAGACTTCAAGAAAAGTGCTCTCACAATAGCTTAGATTCACACTACTGTGCTAACACAACATCCCCATACATACCTGCCTATTGTGTATGTGGGTGACTAAACAGGATCAGGCATATCTGACTTCGGTTCTACTATGCAAGTGTGGGGGGGCATCTTGATGTAACTCGTGGAAAACTGGGATCTTAAGCCGAAGGACAGGATGCTTACCACAAAGATTTCCATCTCCATTTTCTCGTTTTTGGTGAAGATGAGGTTGATTCTGCTCAGGTTCTTGACAGACATAGACAGTCATCTTGGGCCTTACATTCCTACAGGCAAAACATGTTCTTTAACATTAACACTTTTGACTGACACACACTGCTTACCGTTTTTCTTTTTGGCAGATGTGATGGGCCCCAGGTATACGAATACACTTAATGTGAGTTCTCAAGTGCCATTTCATTTAATCATAGCATAATTCGGATAATGTGACAGGGCACAAGAACCCTGGGCACTGCACAATATTCTGCTTAAATTCAGGGCTGGACTTTCACGTCACAAACTGATGCTACAACAACAGGAGGAAGAGACAATGACAAACCTTCCTTTAATGGCATTAAAAAGTCGAATGCCATCGGCAGGCCCACAGATCTGAATAAAATCTTCTTTGGACATCTTCAGTAAGTCAGCACCTACACATTTCAAGAGAAGGTTGTTTTTGTCAAAGGTTTATGAGGAACACAGAACCAAATCTCACAGGCCTGTTAAAGCAAATGAGAAGGGGCGCTGAGAGAAGGAGAAACACAGCGAACAGCTGCATAAAAAGAGGCTTTATACAAGTCCACAGTGTAATCAGTTAAAAAAAGGCAGATCTAGAAGGAAGACATTAAGGCCATGCTGTTTCTGCTCTGAGACAAAAGCAGTTTTTAACAACATGAATTAGGCTGTAGTCACACACACTAAATAATCCAGTTTCAATGCACTTTCCAACTGGATTTTGCCAGTTCCCACAGTAAAATCCAGTTGGGAAGTGCACTGAAAGTGGATTGAAAGTGGATTATTTAGTGTGTGTGACCACAGCCTTAATAAATTAAGTTAATCAGATGTGCATCTTAATGATCTCTCCCAAACACTCCCAAGAACCATCAACAAAAGAGACCTCCTGAGAGAGGCACATCCTTCAGGAAATGGTACCAAAATGTTCTTATATGAAAATTACAGATGCACCATTAAATCATAAACAGAAGCAACCTGGGGAAATCCACAGAATTTCCACTTCACAGCATGATGCTACATCTATTCCCAGATCTCCTATCTTGATTTAAATACTTGACTCCTAGATTTGAGATAGCACAAATATGCAAAACCTGAGCTCATACCCACAGGAGCCACACTCAGTACTTTTAATGGGTTTCCGCACTGAAGGGTTTTCCACTGCATAACTGCACGTTACCGTTTGCAATGTTCTCAAATGTCCCTTTCCATGACAACAGCATGATCTCACCAGCATATAATGGAGAGAAGATATAGGATTGCTGCAACTTTCCCCCTTTAAAAAAACCCTATCTCGATGGCATTCCAATGCGCAGAAAGGAGTCCACAGCCCCTAAATAAAAGCTTTACAAAATGGTGGAACACTGCTGTCCTTGATCCAGTTTGCATCTCTTGTTAGATGTAGACAGCATATTCACAGTGACTCCAAAAGTGGAGCAGATCTCTCCCATTAGTTTTCAAAAACATTGTAGATGTAAATTGTGGCCACTTCTCCACTTTTTTGGCCCCGGTCACACGGAGCATTTGCCCCGCTGAAGGCATGGGAGTCCCGCGGAGTATCCGGGCGCGATCACACAGGAACATCTGGGAGACGTAGCACTCCCATGGCAAACCCGTGGCAAGCCGCCGAAGCCGCACAGTAAAAAACTAGCACACCGCATGTACTAGCAAACGCTTTGCCACAGGCCGCCTATGGAAGCCTCCTGGTGTGATCGCGCTGGCGCACGGCTTCCTCCCCCGTCGTCCTCTTTGCTGCGGGGAAGCCGCCCGTCGCGTCTGATCGCATAACAGCACATCAGAATGCGACGGTGCAAATAGCTGCGCTTCCCCCCCCCGCCCCGTGCGTTTTCCGGCACGTCTGGCTGGGCCCTTTGAAAGGTATCCTACTCCCCTCAAATAACATATAGAGGGCTCCCTTTAAAGCATATTTTGACTCTGTATTGCTGAGCCCTTAATTTTAAATATACAAACACATTCCAATAGTAATCACAATATTAACAATTTGCTTCCCAGGAGAACGACAGCATTTTCACCAAGCATGGAATATTGCCATTTGAGCAGTGAAAATAATATCCCTACAACAAAACAGGAACCTTGAATTAAAGTGAAAGAACTGTGTCAAACAAGTGAGGAATGTGTAGATGTATTGCACAACAAAAGTTTTCATTTAGAAGACCTAAAAAATTATTCATTATACCACGTTTGCTCCAGGTAAGCAAAAAAGGATGATAAAGGCACAGAGACATATAGTCCCACATACCTGAAAAACTTGAAAACAGTCTACAGAATGGAGAGAATCTGTTTCGATGAAGCCACTGCTGAGCATCTTGAATAGAAGCAGAAGGAAGGAGATGCTACATTGCAAAAAGAATAAGAGGGTCTTGAAATGAACTGTTCACCAGTGTCCTAAAAAAAGAAAAGCATCACATTAACATGATCTCAAATACTTACGTCATTGCTGGGAGGCAGGAGCTCGACCTGGGGAGTTGGAGAACTGTTTCTAAAAATTATACAAAGTCAGGAAAGAAAAAGAATAGAATTTTTAAGCCTCTTATCAATTACATTTGCTGTCTGTCCCCCACCTTTCATCTTATTTGGTTGGTCAAAAATTGAAATACAGATTTGTAGAGTGTGACTGCTGCAAGAACCAGAAGATGCTATTAAAATCATAAATATGTCTACTCTATAGCTTCCTTTCCAAGATCATGTGCACATCTTATCAAATACTCAGTGGGTGCGTTCAGACGCGCTGTTTGATCTGGTGTCGTCACGCGTCAGTAACGGATTCTATATGCACGATCACACAGTCAACATCTGCCTCCCATCCCCAGCCGTTGGATTTCAGCTCAAAACCACTTTAATGCGGAATATTTTGTTACCAGGTCCCAAAGTGGTGTTTTCTCAGCTCTTCTGTTTAAAGCCGCACTTTCCCCTGTGTGATCGCTCCTCTGGTGCCAAGCCACTTCCGGTTTAAACCCCCTCCCCGCTCGAAAGCTGCATCAGCAGTGTGTGCATAGGCGGTGCCCCGCCCACCTGCTCATAAAACCAACATTTAAACGGTCTCTCGTTTTAGCATTCAAATGAGTTCGAGATCTCACAGAGGCCATTTTCGGGTCAAAAGTTTAAAGGGAAGTCTTTTGTTGGAGGGGTTGGATTGATTCGCCCTGGCAGTTCTGCGCATGCGCATCCTATGGATGAGTGCCTATGCGCATGCGCAAACTGAGAAATTTTTTTTAAAACCCTGTAGTGTAGATGGCGGGGAGCGACGGGAGGCGGGATAAGGGAGGTAAGTGTGATTGCGATTATCCAGACCAAATATAATCCAGTCAGAACCGGACCAGTTTAACCCGCTTTCAGCACGCCGTCTGACCGCACCCAGTAATTAGTAAATAGTTTCAACTTATTCAAATTTCTACTAATTTCCTATCTACAGGAATTTACCTCAGGGGAAAAAAACATACACACAATTGAGACATTTGGATTTGTTCCATATTTGGCCCTTCAAATTTTTGTTCCTCATCCTGCACTTCTCTTGCCAAAAGGGACCAATTTGTGTATATCATTGGTTACATTTGTGTTCATTTAAGGTATTTTTACCTAGCTTTTCTCTAGAAGAAGACATGAGGTAGGACAGGAGCTGAATGCACAGCTCATATGCCATTGTAAGTTATTACATTTACTACTTAAAAATGTATGACACAGAGTTTGGGCTTGAATGTTTCTCCTTTGCCAGCAATGGGTACAAGCTACTGAAAAATTCACTTTACTATCATTTGAGTAAACAGGAATTGCTCAAAAGCACAACTGGACAGAAATTAGTCTTACCATCTCACTAAAACAGCTTTATTCCTATCTTAACACTAAATGCATCTTAATATGCCTAATCTATCTAAAAAGAAGAAAAAAAGCGCACACACAAAAATAAACTAAGGTTCCGCTGTCAGCTGAAGAGACAAAAATATTTTATCACATACCCATCTCCAAGGCTGAAACTGTTTGGAGAGCTGTTGTAACTCGGAGACGGTGCATTGTTTACTTGATAAGGCACATCTGGCCAGGGGGAACACTATTAGAACAAAACCAAATTAGGAACAGTGAGAAGAGCATGTTTTGTAGGGACCAGAAACTGCTGTCTCCCATTCTTACAAACACCAGTTTTACTGCAGCATCATTAGTAGGAAATGAATTTACTCCCCCGACCAAGAAAATAAGAATTTGCCCTGGCACTCCACCATATGAAGACACAAGACATCAAGAAGGGGTTTTACTAGTTTATTTAACTGTATTCAGCTTGCCTAAAGGGCTGATCTATGTCACTGTTTATTTCAATAAGCAGACAATTTTGAAGCCAGGCTGCACATGGTTTGCCTTGTGGACAGATCCACCCCTGCTCCAAACTTGACTGGTGTTTCTGCTGGCCTTGCTTATCACTGCCTGCACAGCTGTACGTGCCCAGCATCATCACTCTTCCTGGATGTGCCGCAAGGCTACTACCAGGTTCCAAAGATGCTGCTCAGCACCAAGGGCACTTTTTCACAGTGCACCTAGCCACAAGACACAATGGTTTAGTATGGACACGCCCTCCATGCAGATGTCTCAGGATGCTTGCTGATTAACCCTACCTATCCAAAGCAACCCAGCCTATTTCTGCCAACTCGGTGGCCTACCCAGTTATTAAAACCAGGCCTATTTAATGGGAAATCCACCCCACTGAAATGGCATGGAGCAGGTAGAAAAGGGGCTCCTGGCCCAGCCAAACTGCAGGAACCCCCAAAAATTCCTGCTTGGCCCTATATAGCGTCCAGCTAATCGTGTGCTGCCCCTAAGGAGGGTGGGTCAATTGCTGCAGGAAAGCTGAGGTGAGATGGAGCAGCAGGGCAAAAGGCCAGCTGACTTCCTCTGATTGGCTGCTCTGCCTTCTCTGTAGCCAATGAAATCTCACACTTCTTTTGACATTAACTTGGGGGCTGAGGCAAATCAGGTAAAGGTAAAGGTATCCCCTTGCTCGAAAGTCAGTCGAATCTGATTCTAGGGGGCGGAGCTCATCTACATTTCCAAGCCGAAGAGCCAGAGCTGTCCGAAGACATTTCCATGGTCATGTGGCCGGCATGACTAAATGCCGAGGCTCACAGAATGCTGTTACCTTCCCACCGAAGCAGTACCTATTTATCTACTTGCAATTTCTTGCTTTCGAACTGCTAGGTTGGCAGGAGATGGAACCAGAGATGGGAGCTCTCTCTGTCATGCGGCACTTGGGTCTCGAACTGCCGAACTACAGACCTTCCGGTCTGCAGCTCAGCATCTTAACCTCTAAGCCAATCAACCCACAGCCTAATTTGCTGTGAATCTCGCTTTGTGCTCTACCTAGCAGAAGGATTACATCAGAATCCAAGAACCTATTCAAATTTTCATAATAAGCAGGACACTAGGCTAAAGCTAGACTTGTTACCTTCACAGATGTAGAGAACCTTTTACATGGGAGGGATTCACACACACACACACTTCCTACTTACATTGAAAAATGCTCTCAAAAGAAGACTAAGCATGTGTATCAGTTGTACATGAGAGCTGCTGCTAGAGAAAAGCTGATACAACACTATGTATTTTGAACCTTGTCTTATCCTACTTCAGTTGAAAGCAGTTTGAATTAGCAGTAAATCCACAGAATTTAAAGGAGTAACTCTAGATGAATACTGCTGGCAGGAAGCTAAATAAGCTGTCAAGATCGCAAGAACATTCTGAATGGTATTTCTTCTGTTTGTTTGCTATGACAGAAAGAGATGATCTGTGGCATTTCCTAGGATTTCTCTCCTGGGCAAACATAAGCATTAGCAAATATTTAACTCTTTAGTGGCCACAGGATTTCTTGCTTCTAGAGGCGAAAGGCCATTCCTGTTGAGAGCAAATCATCTAGGTCTGGCAATCCCTTAAAATAAGGTCCTTTTCTAAATCTAATGATCTCAGCCGTACTTACATAGCTGGCGAAACTGTAGAAAAATATTATAAAGGGATTATAAATGAAATGAAGCAAGTTTATTTCTACTCTTAATTAAGGGAATTTGATCTATTTCCTAGTGTTGTGTGAATTTTCCAAGACTAAGATGTCAAAATAAAAGAAAGATTCAGGTGGGGTAGCTGTGTTAGCCTGAAGCAACAGAACAATGTTTGAGTCCAGTGGCACCTTTAAGACCAACAAAGTTTAATTCTTCTGAGTATAAGCTTTCATGGGCATGCGCACTTATTCAGATCTGAAAAAGTGTGCCTGCACATGAAAGCTTGTACCCAGAGTTAAACTTTGTTGGTCTTAAAGGTGCTATTGGACTCAAAAAATAAAATAAAATTTCACAAGAAAGACTGCTGATGGTTTCCATAGCACTGTATATGTTTGTTGTTCAGTCGCACAGTCGAGTCCGACTCTTCGCGACCCCATGGACCAGATCCCGCCAGGCCCTCCTGTCTTCCGCCGTCCTCTGAAGTTGGCTCAATTTCATGTTCGTTGCATTTATGACACTGTCTAACCATCTCATCCTTTGCCGTCCCCGTCTTCTTTGACCTTCAATCTTTCCCAGCATCAGGGTCTTCTCCAGCGAGGGCTCCCTTCTCATTTGCTGGCCAAAGTATTTGAGCTTCAGTTTCATTATTTGGCCTTCCAGGGAACAGTCAGGGTGGATTTCTTTTAGGATCGACTGATTTGTTCTTCTTGCAGTCCAAGGGACTCTCAAGAGTCTTCTCCAGCACCATAGTTCAAAAGAATCTATTCTTCGGCGCTCGGCCTTCCTTACAGTCCAACTCTCGCAGCCATACACGACTACTGGGAATACCATTGCTTTGACTGCTTGGCAAAAAGTGCCTTAAAATTACAGCATGTAACTATGTGCAGTTCTTATAATACCGAGGATTTAGCCAACTAAAGCTCTTTACCTTGAACTTGCACTATTATCACTGCCCATTCTTGACAACCTTACTCCCCAAATTCCTGAAGCCTCACTTGTCATTTTGGGATCCCAGATGTAGTCCAGTATCCTCTTTTGGACTTTGGCCAGATGCTTCCTAATGAAGCATAAGACTTGAAGGAAAAGGCCTACTTTCAGCTCTTTGGAATATGAAAATTTCAATAGGTGATGACTGAGATTCTACAACTAATCTGCTTTCCAGTATAGGCCAGGCAGATAATGGTTGATGGACACCTAACGGTGTCATTTGCAGAGTTATATCCTTCCAATCCCTTTGTCTTCAATGGATTTAGAAGGGTATGAGTCTGTTTGTTTCTACTGTTGTACAAACTGTTTGTACTGTTAACAGAATAATTTTAAACTATAGTCCAGTTCACCATAAAATCCTTTATCTTCCTGAAATGTCAAATATCTTTCCATACAAAGTTGCCTTCAATAATTTTGTGCAACCTATTATACATAATCATCTATGTCCACTATGTAGGGGAAGGCAGCATATAAATATTTTAATAAACACATCGAGCAGTAGAGCTATTACCTCTGTGAGAATGGTTGTATCATAAGAAGGCTGGTATTTCTCCCTTTCTTGACCAGTTTTCTTCTCCATTTTTTCTCGGTCTGTTTTCTGCTTCCGATCAGCTCCTTTGGGCTACAAAAGCACACAGAGAACGTATTATTTAATTTAAGCTGTGGAATAGAGTGTTGTCTCACAACGCAAGTAAAAAAAGTGTTTAATGGATAAACTTCACTGGAAGAAATGGTATTTTTTGCATATTGGTCCAAAGAAGCAGAGTAGAATTTCTGCTATTTTGTAATTTAGCTCCATTACTGGTATTCCTGATGTACATTCCTGATGTACATTCAGTCATTAGAATCAATTGCCAAGTCTTGAAACTACACAGTCTATGTTCATAACTAAACTCCAGGGTACAGCTACTATGGCAAGTGGTGACTTAGACTTCAGGTTAAATTGTACAGGTTAAATTATAAAACTCTTTGATAGTGAATCGTTACACTTGACTTCATTCACATGATCAGCTTAGCTTACCCATGGAATTGGATCACAATCCACATAATGTTATTCAAAATATCTGACGAAACTCTTTGTTCTTTTTCATACAGCCGTGATGAAATGCAGACTTTGCACGACAGTACACGCCATCACTCAAAACAGTGCTTTTTGTACTAAATTGCCTGTTATATAAACATTTCATTAAAAACTTTTTCCATAAAATAATCTATTTCCCCCCCAATCTCACTAAAATAAGAAACTGAACAATAGTATTTTTGACTTTTGTGATCCCCACTCGGTAGAATGGCCTACTGTTTGGCGGAATGTGTAAAATGAGGGAACAGGGTTGTATCCAGACTAAGTTTTCCAATGGCAGAATGGAATCCCCTCGCCTCCCGCCTTCCTCTTTCATGCCCCAGTCTCTCTCCATGAAATGCTGCTCCTGAGGAAAAGGGATCCTGAGGGATAGGGTGGGCCTCCGTAGGGTCTGGAGCAGTAAAGGGGAACTGACAAAAATCGCTACTTTCATCTGGATTCAACCCCTTGTCTGAAATTTCAGGCAGTTTTCATTGTATTTTATTTAGAAAAAAATTATGCCACCTCTCCTTATGCCTGAGGTAGTTTACAAAATAAAACATTGTGTATATTATACTGGGTTTTTTTGTATTACTCTTCAATGTTGTAATCCTTTTATTGTATGCATGGAATATACTATCTTTCTAGTGCATTCTCTAATTTAGTCATCCAGTTTTTATTGTGATGCCATGTGCTTTATTTCATTTAGTTGAATACTGTTCCTATTGCATTTGTTTTTAATTGTGGAACCCATGCTTGAGTCTCAGTGGGAAAGGTGGAGTGTAAATTTTAAAAAAACCCAGTGAGATGTCCTCTAATGTAAGCTTTGCTGGCATCTCATAAGATACCCTATAACTGGAAGAATGAGGAGCTATTATATCTGACCATTTTCACAAGTCATTTGATCCCTAAAGCAGTCCAAATAAGTGTATTCATTCTGCTTTTGGTACTCCTTGCACACTAATTCACAGCTAGTGAACATTGATTATGATGAACAATACACTGCTGGTTTAATAGTAAGCTTGTCTAGGCCAGACAAATGAACCACACATAGATTTTATAACATAAATTGTTATATGGGGTTTGAACCTGGCTGTCTCCAATCTAGCAATTGCCTCACACTGGCTGCGGTCACACAAGCGAGAAAATGTGGTCGGGAAGTGAGGCTCTTTTCCCCGGGCCAAAATGACGTGCGTTTGGTTGATCAGACCTCCGGCCGCACGCCCTGCACTTCCGTATACTAGAAGGTTTTACCCGGTGGCTTTTTTCCATGCTTCTGCGGCATGATACGATGCAGTGCTGATAACTCCAGGACGCTGGACAGATGTGTCTGATCGCGCCCCTTTACTCCACGAGGGAATTGCACCGTTGCCGCCGCTTTTGGTACATATGATCGCACACCCACTGTGTCCTAAACCTGCTCTCTTTGTATTGTGCTTTATGGAAATCTGATTGTTGTTTGCAGCAGTGCTTGAAAACCAGACTGCACACTTTGAACATATCAGCGACAGAAGATAAAACCTTCTACCAAGAATTCAAATGTCAACCTTTGGAGTATGTGGTTCTCTTTCTAGCCTAGGATCCACAGAAATTGATATCAAATGATACTATCTAGCATCTTGTGAATTGTGTGCCTTCAAGTATCAACTAGGGATGGGCACAAATTGAAAAATTAGGGTTTGTGTTGGTTCGTGGTTTGTGGCTGAACCACAAATAGCCTGAAACAGCTGAGCAGCGGGAAGCAAACTGCTCCCAACACTCAGCTGTTTTTGTGGCTTTAGTGGGGAACAGAAAACAGGGGTTTAAAATGTTTCAGAGGCCCCTGCCACATTGCAGGGAAAACACAGGGAAAAGTGCGGCTTTTAAAAGCCGCACCAAAGTTCAGACGCCGCGGCGGGATCCCACGGATCCCCTGAGCCGCAGCGCGGCGCTCCCCGGCACGATCAGATGCCGGGGAGAAAGAGTCGGATGGGAGGGGGAGGCTGCCGAACTGTGCATGCTCGAGCATGCGCAGTACGGCCGGGGGCCGGGATTCGCCGGCGCAAGGACGCGC
>NW_015171534.1:557077-596337 GCF_001447785.1 Gekko japonicus | reverse complement strand
ACCTTCCTCTTTCATGCCCCAGTCTCTCTCCATGAAATGCTGCTCCTGAGGAAAAGGGATCCTGAGGGATAGGGTGGGCCTCCGTAGGGTCTGGAGCAGTAAAGGGGAACTGACAAAAATCTCTACTTTCATCTGGATTCAACCCCTTGTCTGAAATTTCAGGCAGTTTTCATTGTATTTTATTTAGAAAAAAATTATGCCACCTCTCCTTATGCCTGAGGTAGTTTACAAAATAAAACATTGTGTATATTATACTGGGTTTTTTTGTATTACTCTTCAATGTTGTAATCCTTTTATTGTATGCATGGAATATACTATCTTTCTAGTGCATTCTCTAATTTAGTCATCCAGTTTTTATTGTGATGCCATGTGCTTTATTTCATTTAGTTGAATACTGTTCCTATTGCATTTGTTTTTAATTGTGGAACCCACGCTTGAGTCTCAGTGGGAAAGGTGGAGTGTAAATTTTAAAAAACCCCAGTGAGATGTCCTCTAATGTAAGCTTTGCTGGCATCTCATAAGATACCCTATAACTGGAAGAATGAGGAGCTATTATATCTGACCATTTTCACAAGTCATTTGATCCCTAAAGCAGTCCAAATAAGTGTATTAATTCTGCTTTTGGTACTCCTTGCACCCTAATTCACAGCTAGTGAAAATTGATTATGATGAACAATACACTGCTGGTTTAATAGTAAACTTGTCTAGGCCAGACGAATGAACCACACATAGATTTTATAACATGAATTGTTATATGGGGTTTGAACCTGACTGTCTCCAATCTAGCAATTGCCTCACCCTGGCTGTGGTCACACAAGCGAGAAAATGTGGGTGGGAAGTGAGGCTGTTTTCCCCGGGCCAAAATGACACGCGTTTGGTTGATCAGACTTCCGGCCGCACGCCCTGCACTTCCGTATACTAGAAGGTTTTACCCGGTGGCTTTTTTCCATGCTTCTGCGGCATGATACGATGCAGTGCTGATAACTCCAGGATGCTGGACAGATGTGTCTGATCACGCCCCTTTGCTCCACGAGGGAATTACACCGTTGCCGCCACTTTTGGTACATATGATCGCACACCCACTGTGTCCTAAACCTGCTCTCTTTGTATTGTGCTTTATGGAAATCTGATTGTTGTTTGCAGCAGTGCTTGTGTCCCTGCTACTTGGACTCAAAACACAACTATAAAGAACCATACTAACAGTGGAAATCAGTACAGAAAAAGAAACAACCCAAGAAAATTATACTTTGGTGGAGTTAGAGAGTCCCAGGTTTCTTCACTGTCAGAAGTGTGGCACACTGCATCAAGTAAATGGGGTATATGTAACTTCTTTATACATTGTCAAATGACATCTTGTTTCAGCCCATGTTTGACCTACCTGCACCTGTGTTTCAGCCTCTGGGTTTCAACTGCACCTCAAGAGTCAGCATTTCTTGGGCAGGTTTCTAAGCTACATTCATTCTTCTTTTCCTAGTACCCCCTCCACTGCCAGCCTATTTTCTGCCATTGAGCAGCTACTAGGTTATAAAAAAACCCCAACCCTCTGGAGTACCAGGAGAATTTCTGGAAGCCACAATAGCATCACACCTTGAACACTTTGATCTGGCAGCTTGCGGAATGCAAGTGTTCTGTATATTCGCCATTCTCATTCTGCTTGAATGTGTCAAATTGTATCCGGAAGGGTACTCCTTTCTCTCCTCCATGTTTTCTTGGAGTGAATTCTGTACTGATGCAGTGTACCTAGTCAAAAAAAGTGAGAGGGGTTGTTAACACTTTGATCTGGCAGCTTGCAGAATGCAAGTGTTCTGTATATTCGCCATTCTCATTCTGCTTGAATGTGTCAAATTGTATCCGGAAGGGTACTCCTTTCTCTCCTCCATGTTTTCTTGGAGTGAATTCTGTACTGATGCAGTGTACCTAGTCAAAAAAAGTGAGAGGGGTTGTTTTAACAACAAACTGGTCCTGATCAGCATTCTATAACCACAGACATAGGATGTAAGATTTCAAATCTGTTTAGAGAATTGCTCTAGATATCACACCAAGTCATGAGTTTTTTAAAAAACTGTTTTCTGCAGTTTCTGAAACCAGGATTCACTCACAGTTGATCCCTCAGTTATAGTCTGCTTCAACAAATCCTTGTTCAGTCCCACACCTTTCCCCCAGAGCTTCTACTGTAAACCATCCTGCAGTGGAGTGCCTGACTAAAGGCAAAGCCTTGCTGTGTCACTCGTTTCATTGCCACTGGCTGGCATGGCATGCAGTCACAAATCTGCGTCCCTTCCCTCAGCCACTTCCAGAGGAAGCTTCCTAACTTTTCACATTCAGTCTTTTGACCCACACCGATTGTTAAGAATTGGCGTTTTTGCTGATGATTTAACTTTACCCCAGACACACAAACTTGCACAAGCACTCAAAGTGCCCAACATACCCCACCAAAATTTTCACCCCACATCTGGCAACCTAATTTCACTCTCTCATACCACCTTTGCTCCCTACAGCAGCTACTGCATACCTTACACACCTACCCAGGGGTCATTTCATAGAAAAAGAGGTGCAGGAGCTCATTAGCATATTAGCATAACTTATTTGCATATGTCACACACCCCTGACATCACTGGAAGTGTGTCAGAAGGCAAGCCCCGCCACTCAGGCTTCACTGGACTGTTTTGGATTGCTAGCTATTGGGGGGGGGAGTGCGCAGATCTGCCCTCACAGAGGAGGGAGACCTTGTGCCTGAAGGTGGGTCGGGGGGGGGGCTCTGCAACTTACCTGACTACTTCTTGCTCCTCGTGGACCAACTGAGGGCTGCTGGGAGCAGGAGGTGGGGCTTGTTGCATGTGCCCGCCCCCTGGACTCCTTACTGCTGGAGCTCCGCTCCTGTGCGCTCCAGCAGGAAATGGCCCCTGCACCTACCCCTCTTCCTGGAATTCCACGTATTACATAGCTGGGGGGAGGGTTCCCCTCCTCACAAACATGGACACACTAATCACATTCTGGGAACATTCCTACAAGCCACGTCTCACCAGTGACCCACAAAGAAGCAAGAGGAGGTCTAAACAGAGTGTTTGTGTGAACAACTTTCTTATAGAAGTACATGGGGTTCTTTTGGCATGGCTTTATTTTTATTATTCATATATGAAACTGGCATGCCAGTGTTCCTGGACCCAGAGAGAATTAGAAGCGAGGTGCCCATGTTCATATATCATACAAAACCACAATCAAGACTCAATGAATCTAATAACTTCAGATCCTGATTTGAGTACCCTAGCTAATCATAGTAAGTGGCATGGCCTACATTCAAAGAATCGAGTTTAATTAAACCAGATCTTCACATTATATCTGAACTAAGTCACTGTGTCAGTGTAACAGCGGCAACAGCCCAACAGGGGTAGTCTTTCCATGAGAGAAAAGACACCGCAACACCGGAGAACCTCTGAACCTCCTAACAGCACTGCACCCCAATAGCCAGGCTTGGCATGAGAGGTGAGATGCTTAGGAGACTAAGAGACATTGTCTTGTGTCAAGAGATACATTTGCACGACAGGGTTAACACTGTTGTCAAAATTCCTCCAAGTTTCCCCCCTCCTTCCTCCCTACTTCTCTGTGCAGGACTTTTTTTGTAGAAAAAGCCCAGCAGGAACTCATTAGCATAATAGGCCACACCCAACATCAGGAACTCATTAGCCTATTAGGCCACACCCCTGACAGCACAGCATATTAACATATTAGGCCGCACCCCCATGTTACCAGAAGTGTGGTCATCCAGCCACACCCACCTCTTACTTCTTATTCTGTTTACCTTTTTTTGTAGCAGGAACCCCTTTGCGTGTTAGGCCACACACCCCTAATGTAGCCAATCCTAATAAGTTTCTGTTGTTGGGTGTGGCCTATTATACTAATGAGTTCCTGCTGGGCGTGGCCAACTTGGGAGCCAGCCGGAACTCCGTTCCTGTGCGTTCCTGCCCAAAAATAGCCCTGCCTCTGTGGAACAAAAAGCTGGACATTCACTGCCTCTGGCCTCAAGGTTTCACAACTAATGGCTAAGATGCTGCCTATTGTTTACCAGGAGGCAGACAGAAGGGCAAAGCACCTAGCCCATCTCCTCTGGTATGAATGGATTATGTTTGTAAGCAACTTCCTGTCTCAAATCCTGTCACACTATGGATTCAATGGTATTTCTCCCTTCTGCCCAGGGGTCATTTGGGGGGGGACGCGGGGGGACGCCATCCCCCTGGGTGAGGTGCGGGAGGGCGGGGCCTGGAGCTCCCTGCTGGTGCCTGCTGGAGGTCGCCGCCGGCTGTGGGGAGGACACACTTCCGGTGATGTCAGGGGGTGTGGCATATGCTAATGAGTTATGCTAATGAGTCCCCCTAGCTCTTTTTCTACGAAATGACCCCTGCTTCTGACTAATCATGCCGTTCCTGTCAGACTCTTCCAGTTGTTTGTCCTGCATTTGCATTTCCCCTGCTTTATTCCAGTCTATCAAGGAAAACATTAACTTTCAGGTTCAGCTGAATAATCACCATCTAGCCTCATTCCCACACCTATTAGGGAACATCTCACCTTTTGTGATGAGTACCTGGGAAACTCCAGACACTCCTTTTGTCCAGCAACACGAATCCCATCATACCACTGTGATATGATCTATGTCACCCATTCCATCACACCATTGTGATATGATCGATGCCACCATACCCTCAGGATACATTTTGGGGTATAAAGATACCATTCCGCCACATGCCCAGTGTGATTGAGCTTGGGTGCCCAGAGAAACCATCACCCCTGATACATATCAGGCCTTTGTGCATGGCACACTGGTCACTGTCATGTACCGCCTTTTCCAGAACATCAGGCTTAGCCAGCCCTCCAAAATTGGTAACATATCTCCTCAAAAACTCCCCATTCCCTTCTATTTCCCCATGACCTCCTTTCTTTCCCAATATCTTGTGTGTATGCTCTTCGATCTGTGTGTATATATTTAAATTCTGATATTTTTCTACAATAAACTTATTCCTTTTTAATAGTGGCCTGGTTCTTGGCTCCAAAAAAAAGGAGGAGTTTAAAAGGACAGATCTCTGCCAACACTGGTAGCCAGATCTCACTCTCTACCCCACCTCTCGCGAGCTCTGCCATTTTGCTAAATTCCCCTGATACAAAATAAAAGGTAAACATCTTACACAAAGCTGTTGGGGCAACATCAGAGCTACGCGCAGAACCTATAGCTGTTTTATAAAGAAAGTATTCAATAAGTATTATGTAGGAAGACCCAGTACAAATAATGCAGCCAGTCTGTGGTGCAATAGTTGCATTTCTCTTATAGCATCCTATATCTGACAATTTCCTGCAAAGGTTTGTTTACAAAATATATTAGTGATTTGGCTATAAGAGGTAGCCCACTGCTTGCACAGTCTAAGAGTGGCCTTGGATGCTTCTGAAGGACTGCTGCCCGCTGAATGTATAGTAGCATCAATTTAAAATGACTGAAGAAGGATTTGCATGGGCTATATCTGCATATACAGGGTTGGACCCAGACTAATGTTTCTACACACACAAGGATTTCCCAGAACAAAGCACAATTTCCCCCAACTCCTGTGGCAGCCCAAAATACCCCCTGAAATCCTTTTACTGGGTGAAAGGGAACCCAACTCCCAAGAGCAGAATTTCAGGGGCACCAGGCTGCTTTGAAAGGGAGGAAGGCAGGAAAACCGTACTCCATGGGCAACAATACTTGTGCCCCATGGAAATGCCTATTCCAGACCCACATCACAGGTTTTACAGCTTCCCCATTACTGGAAGTATTCAACTGAATGCTAAAGTACTTTGTAGTCACCTTGCAGAACTTTTCTTTTTATATATATAATGTATTTATTAGATTTCCAAAGATAATAAACACATACACCACAAACATATAGACCAAAGACTCAAATTTACAAACATAGACTAGGAATATTTTCTATACAGTAACATAGCCAGGCAAAGAAAAACAACAACAACATTTATAACATTTCACCAGTGAGCACGCACTTCTGATAGAACCATCTTTTAAAATTTAACTTCCCATTTTGTTCAGCTACACATTTTGTTCAAGTATTAAAATTGATATTACAGGTTAATTTTCAAGTCACCACTCAGAATCAACATTATTCTCTCAAAGCAAGGTTCTAACAACTTCTCAAACTATTAATCCCATTTCATTACCATTTACTCCTGAAGTCTATAAATTTCTTACTTATATATATATATTTTAATTAAGTTTTAGCCCATTTTAGGTCCCTGCCACACGGGACGGCTGGAAGCAGAGCTGCAACAAACTTGACACGCCGCGGCGGGATCCCACGGATCCCCTCAGCTGCAGCGCATCGCTCCCTGGCACGATCAGATGCCGGGGAGAATGCGACGGTGCGAAGGGGAGCCTGGCGAACTGCGCATGCTCACACATGCGCAGTTCGGCCAGGAGTCGGGGATGCGCCGGCGCAAGGACGCGCCGGCGATCCCACGGCCACACTTGCCGCGGCCCATCCGAAAGAACCACCTAGGGAGGTGGTTCTTTTTTGCTGCGCTGTACGGGCGGGATGGGACGGATCGGAGACGGAAGCACGACGTTCCCCAGATGTTGCTGTGGGATCGCACCCGTTTGCTCCGGCCCTGATCCGTCCTTCTCCCAGCCCAAATGGCTCGTATGAACAGGACCATAGTTAGGATTATAGACTCAATTTTCCCAATTAGATTTGGAGCAGGAGTAATAAACCTTTCAAGTCACTTTTACTACAGCTTATTACAGTTTAGCAATAAGGTTATAAGAGATCACAACTAAACACCCATTCTGTTACCACCACCTTTTAAGTTCAAATTGCGCATTTTGTTGAGATTGGTTTTTATTCTCATTAGGCAAGATTCTCACAACTTTCCTACTAGTTATTTCCAGTTATTCCCTATTAGATTTATATATATAAGGAAAAATATTCTTCCCCTACCTATTCTATCTCAAACATCACTTAGCCACTGTTATACTGTCTACTTCAACATGTTACCACAACTAAACACCCCTTCTATTACCATCACCTTTTAAATTTTAAATTACACATTTTATTCAAATTATTTTTAATAGTCTTAATTGAAAATTTGACCTTGTTCTCTTTAGGCTGATTTTTCATAACTTTCGACACTGTAATATGATATTCTACTAATAATTTCGAATTATTCCCAGATGGGCATATATCCATAAGGAACAAAAAAAAGAAAAGAAAAGAAATTTTCTTTCTTACCTAGTCTATCTTAAATCGTTTACCACTAAAGGGGAAAAAATATATTCTTTTTTTTATATACTCATCACAGACTTATTCTCTATATTCAGTATCCCCTTAACAGAGGTTTTAGAGACATTTTTCCAGCCAGGCATGTATCAGGAAAGGGAAAAAAAGCATTTCACCCCCCTTCATATAGCTTAATTTTTTCCCTATGTATCTGCATTTTGCTTTTTTGTACCAGCATGTCAACATGTCTTTTCTCTTTAAATGTGTGGAAATTTAATTCTAGCCTCCCTTCTTTAACTTTCAACAGCTCTAACTTCAGTATTTTATTGTCCATTTTAAATTTCCATGCACGTCGTTTTATTCTCTTTTTTCCCAAGTTTCTTGGGAAACTTGCAGACCTTGCAGAGCTTTTCGTCTGATGCCTAGGAATAGCTTTGGGTACTGCTTGAAAACTTGAAGAATATGGCACTTATCTCCTACTCACAGAAGGATCAAGAAGTGCTTGTTTACTTTCTTTTCAACCTAGCCTGATTGAATGGCAATAACTTGCACCTTCTCCCTTGAATTCATTTGATATATTTGTATGGATATTCCTATTATCATTTCAGAATCTACAAGCAGTGTAGACTTCCATCCACATTTCACATTACATGAAATCTTATTCTATTTTGGGTTGTTATTCACAGAAATTTTCCTTGCTTTTGGTAGTACCTTGAAACAAAATCTAGCCCAGAGAAGAATGGCAAGGCTTCTGTCCTGTATTTGGAATTCTACATAAGTTGTTTGGATGACATTTCCAAAACAGATAAGGCATTTACTTACTTCCAGCCTTACCTGAATGAATGCTGATGCTCTTTTAGATGGATCCCACAAAAATTCAACCGTATTCAATTGTGTTGGGCTGGCTCTGGGGTCTAAGATACCAACGGATAGTGGGATATCTGTAGAAGAAAACCCCTAAAATTTTAAAAAAATTAAAATTGAAGAACAGAAACAACATTACAATACCAGACCCATTTGAAAAGTCACCTAACCAGAAACACGTATTTTGAAATTCAATACTGTTAAAAAATTGCTAGTTTTAATTTTGTTCCCATTGTAATGTTAATGACAGCCAGAAAAAAGCTGTTTACACGAAGAACCATAAAATATACTATGAAAAAAATAGGTATTGTTATTTTTTTCAGGTATTACCCAGCAAGGAGATGCAGGGTTGAAAGTTTATGCTTTTACTGCATGGCAACTACCTCAAAGAGACATTAGTATAGAAATGTTTTAAGAAAATAAATTGTAAAAGGCATCTTGCAAAGTTAATATTTATATGGATATCATAATGAAAGTTTCTCACCTATGTCGAGGATGCGGTCTCCAGGCCGACTCCATCTCCAGCATTCCAGTTGTTGGTGCTCTGTATACTGCAAACGTCGGTCATGAAAAACCACTCGAATGATGCTCTGTTTAGAGAGAACGGAGTAAACTGAATTAAAGGACTTTTAAAAAATGCAGATGACCTTCATTTGCTGTCATGGGAGCAAGAGAAGACAAGCCCCTTGCATTTAATTCCAAGGTCAGTAGCTTTCTGTAGATTCCCTATCACTAAATACCCCAAGCATTGCAACAACAATGGGGAGTTTCTTTTATATTTCTCAAATTTCCTTACATATTTCTCTTTCTACCACCAGAATCCTATCAGATGGATTATAAAAAAATAGCTCGGCCAGGCCAACTAATATAGTAGTAGAATTATGTTGAATATAAAACTAATAACCTGTCACCTGAAACCAGGGAAATTATACTCTAATTATGGCCCAAAACACAGAGCAACAAAAGGTATACAATACTGTAGTATCTCTCATGAATCATTTGGCTCATGAGATACCAATACTAGTCAGACCTCACATCCCACTTGGGAAACGAAGATAAGATCTTGGTCCTTGAAGATGTATATTTAAACTATTTTGAACATATACCTGAAGACCTAAAACCAGTACAGGTTATGGATACCTTGGAGAAAACGTAAACAAAACGTAGACCTATGCCATGAAAGTTCTTTGTTGGCTGCAGGCAAATAGACACAAAAGCAAAACTAAGCAGCCTTTGCAAGGCACAGCACAAAATGCTGCTTTGGCAAATGGCTTCCCTTTGGTTAAAAGCAAAGTCATTTGAGCAGAACATTTATTTGGGGGAGAATACACTCTAAGAGGGATCTGTCTAAAATGAGGAAGCGTGTGAGCAAGGAGAGATCCACAGCAATCTGTCTCAGGATTTAACTGAATTTGTGGGCTTTGCTTATCAAATGCGAAATAGACTGGGATGAATATTCCTTGTGTACTTGTGTATCTCCTGAAAGATCTGTGAAGCTCTGGCTATCCATGAAAGGAATCCACAGTGGTTTTAAGTGCTAGTTCACATGTTATATTTTGGTGTCCCAAATATTTTAGAGTATTTTTAAAAAATCTACAAGTTACTAAATCTATCAAAAACCATGAATTGACCTGTTCAAGGCTGTGCTGCATGCAACAACCAATCCACTCCTGCTACCCCATAAAAGTCGTATGTATTAAGATGTGAATGATAGCATTGCCAGAATAATATTCATTATAATAGACAGCAGTAAAACAACGATGACAACAACCTGGGTTGCATTCCAAATCACGAGTGAACATGCACTAATTTCCCAAGCCCTTTTCAGTTTGAAACTGCCATGTTACTTACTAGTAGAAAGTCTACACCAGTGGTTTTCACTTTGTTCCAAGGAATGCTCTGTTCCTCCAGAAGCTTATTGGGTTGGCCCGATGGAATATCAGCACTGGGAGACAAGCTTTGCTAGTTTGCTAGAAAATACACCTTGCCAATGATTAATCTTTTCCAGTAAAGTGCTTGATTCTTGAAAGCCTTCAGCTCACTCAGGCCAACATGGAGGCCTAACAGGTCTGGCCAGTAGCTAGGAATGTACTAAGGCCACCTTCTAAAACAAATGCTGGAGCTTTCTACAACATACAGGGGAGCAGGGGTCATTTCCTGCAGGAGCACACAGGAGTGGAGCTCAGGCAGTAAAGAGCCCAGGGGGCTGGCACATGCAACAAGCCCCACCCTCTGCTCCCAGCAGCCCTCAGTCAGAGCAAGAAGCAGCCAAGTACGTTGCAGAGCCCCCCCCACCCCGGTCCAAAACAGTCCAGTGGCACCTTTAAGACCAAGTTTTATTCAGGTACAAGCTCTCCTTCCTCTGTGAGGACAGATCTGCACGTTTCCCCCCTCCCAATAACTAGGAATCCAAAACAGTCCCATGGAGCCTGAGCGGTGGGTGTTGCCTTCTGACACACTTCCGGTGATGTCATGGGGTGTGGCATATGCAAATAAGTTATGCTAATAAGTTATGCTAATGACCTCCTGCACCTCTTTTTCTACAAAATGACCCCTGCAGGGGAGTTATAATGGGCGCATATAAGGGTTTCCCTTCAGGTAATCAGCGTGGAAGGCTGGAAACGTGGCTTCCAAAATTTCTGTGGTTTTCCAAAAGACCCCATCCTGCTCGATTAAGAAGACAGACCCTCGCCCCAGTCCTGCTCTGACTGTTAAGTTGTCCTTCAATGGCATGGCCAACTGCCTAATGATAGCATGTCTGTATGTAGCAGCAGGAAGAAAATCTCCTTACCTTTACATATTTTGTGTTTAAATCTTGGAACTCTCCCAATTTCCTATTCTCAAGGAGACGGATTTCATAAGACTGACCTAGGAGTTCAAGGAAACATTTCCAAGGTGTTTAAGCATGTTGCAGCAAGAACAGTAAGAGACAGTTGCACTGGCATCAATCATGCTTGGAAGGGCTCATTTTTGGCAACGTAGCAAGTTTCTCTCAATTAATGGTCAAGCACTGAAGCAAATGAGACTCTTTAAGAGAAAGATCGCACCTTTCTGTTAAGTCACTAAGGTGGAAATTGGAACCCCTGGGTCCTCCGAATTCCTCAGCAAATTTGTAGAAGCTTGAATTTAGGGGGAAACTTAGAACAAAAAAAAAATGGTATACTGAGCATGTAACTTTTTTCAACAAGGGAAACTCATCAACAGTGCATCCTGAACCAAAAGCCATAGACCATTACTGGTTCACAAGCCCACAGGAAGTGTTTCCCAACTGGTTTGCTGGAATCTGCTTTTTACATTCAGAATGCATGCTTTTGTTGGCTGAAGATGGACCTCTGACCCTAAACAACTAGCAAGATGGACTGTGGATGCTAATCAGCATCCATGGGAAGCTAGGGATGCAATTGCTGACTGCACAAAACAGAGGAATCTGAACGACTGAGACACAGGCCTAAAAGAATTTTGAACTGACAATGATTGTATGTATGTTTTGCATATGTTCTTCATAGGTCCCGTTCACACTAGGCAATTTGGCCCGGGAGCAGGACAGTTCGGGGGCGGATCAAACCGGCGCGATCACACCAGAACATCTGGGAAGCGTCGTGCTTCCGCCTCCGAACTGGCCCTTCCCGGGAAAAAGCGCCTCAAGTTGACACCACCTACCTTGGTGGTTCAACGAGTAGACACACTGCAGGCCGGGCGTCTGATCGCCGGCGCTCCCTTGCGCCGGCACAATCCCGGCCCGGAGCCGAACTGCGCATGCTCCGACATGCGCAGTTCGGCCGGCACCCGGTCTGAGCCATGTCTTCTCCCCGGCGTTTGATTGCGCCGGGGAGAAACGGCGCCGCGGCCAGGGGATCCGTGGGATCCCGCCGTGGCGTTTCAACGTTGGCGCGGCTTTTAAAAGCCACGCCTCAAGAGGCTTTTTTCCTGTCGTGTGGCAGGGGCCATAGAATATTACAATGAAAGAGCAACTGTGATGATAGGTCATTTGGTCCTTGCATTCTTTGTTAGCTTGTGTAAGATACTATGGACATATAAAGAAGATTGATCCTAAAATGGCTCCTAATAATAGCTTTATTATCCCAAATGTCTTAAAACTTCTCCAAATGCAAATATCATCATCATCTATATAGTAATAGTGAAATCAGCCAAATCTGAGGATAATTAAACCTGGTGACTAGAGCTGTGAACAGGGAAGGCAGATCTTTCTCTAAACCTGAAAAATGCCCCAGATTTGCTGGACAATCTGAAAACTTTTTTTAAAAAACAACATTATGGGGTTTTAAAAGCCCCCAAATGAGAAAAAGATTGCCTGTAGCTTTAAGAAACTCCATCAGTGACTGTTGCTAAGTACCCACAGCTTTCTAGGCTGGGTTTCTTTGAGTGAAAAGGCAGCAGGAGAGGGCAAGGTCCTTTCCAGGGCTGTTTTGACCTTTGAAGGAGGACTGATCGGCAGCAGACAATTTGGCCATAGTTTTCCTAGGCAGAGGCTGCTGGGGGGAGCGGGAAAGCTGAAGACGGAGGGAAAGATAAATGCAGGTTCACTCTTGGGTGGGAAGGAGAGAAAGAAGGAGTAAAAGGGGAGAGACTATTATGGTTTTCAGGAAAGAGAAAAAAGGAAATAATGGGGTAGAATGAAATTAAATGCTTCCCACAAGTCTTCACTTGTTTCTAACTAACTGTTACTATTCAAAGCATTCTTATTAAGCCTAGATATAAAGATATGAACATTCAGTTTAGATACCGGTTGTTGTTAGAATGGTAGTTTCCTCTGGTCAGAATTTCAAATTGGGAAAAGTGGAATCAACGTGAGCTTTTGCTATCAAAATCTCATGTATGGCAACTATTCTCTAGAGACTCTAAAGGAGGCAACAGCAGTCGACTACAGGCTGTGGAAGGTCAGTAGTTCAGCAGTTCGAGACCCGAGTGTGCCGCATGATGGAGTGAGCTCCTGTCTCTAGTTCCAGCTCCTGCCAACCTAGCAGTTCGAAAGCAAGAAATTGCAAGTAGATAAATAGGTAGCACTTCGGTGGGAAGGGAACAGCGTTCCGTGCGCCTTGGTGTTTAGTCATGCCGGCCACATGACCACGGAAACGTCTTCGGACAGCGCTGGCTCTTCGGCTTGGAAACGGAGATGAGCACCACAACCCTAGAGTCGGATACGTCTGGCTTTCGAGCAAGGGAAGCCTTTACCTTTACCTTTATATACACAGTAATTAGGGAGATAAAGGTTTCGGAACAACAAAAATTCTGTAGAGTAAACCAATGACCATAATATGAGCAACATCATAAATATAATAAACTAAGGAACAGATATACACAAAAAAACTGGTTTTTCAGCTTCATCCTGCAACCCCTACCCCTCCTTACAAAAGAATGTTGATCAATATATAACAAGGCATCAGAAAATGGTAATCAGTTTAAGCTTCCTGGTCAATGGTGAGGTTGGCCTCCAAAGAAAAGGATGCAGAAGATATATTTTCCTCCCACAGAGAAAAGAAAAATGCTACATTTCTGGAATTTGATTTAGATTCTGACTTTGCATTAAGGAGTTCCAGGAATGTGAGAGCTGCAGCAGGTATGGCATTAGCTAGGGTTCAACAAAATCACAAGAGTCCATGGATACAAAAAGAAATCTCATTACAGTAACTAGCATCTTAAAATTGGTTTCAGAAAGAGAACATTCAGAGACAGTGCAACTCAAAAATGACACTTATCACAACCTTTCGCATAACAAAATTTGAGTCCAGTGACACCTTTAAGACCAACGAAGTTTTATTCTGGGTATAAGCTTCTCTGTGCCGGCACACTTCTTTTGCATAGCAAATCATCCAGAACCACTGTTTGCCCTTTATTTCCATGACCATGATTATTCATTAGATTTAGGACTCGTTCTTAAGGTCCCTTACCTTAAAATATTTAATTTGCCACAGGCAAAGCCACACCACTCCTTTTCTAAACAACATCAGAAAAGTTAGCAGACAATATGCTTACTTTTCTTTCAACAATGAGCTTACTCGAATCCTTGAGGGGCACTGGGTATAACATGGCTCGCACAAGCTGTTACCTCCCAACAAAGCTGTGCCACTGCTGCCCAGGTGCAAAATGGGCTGCAGACAGGTTTGCCAACTCCAGTTTGAGAAATTTTTAGGGATTTAGGGGTGGAGCTTGGACTGAGTTTGGAGAGGGGAGGGAAAGGACCCCAGCAGAAACTGAAAACCAGTTGTAATTCTGAGAGAATTTCTGGGCTTAGCTGCAGGTTCCCTTGATGTTGCTAATGGATTCAGTACAGTAACCGAGGATTAGATTATCCTTTCTGTTACATACTATGGCTTTAGGCCAATATGGCAGTTAAATGAATATTTCAGCTGCTAGAGGCATTATATTCTTTAAGAACCCAGAATGACTTCCAGGTATTTCACTTAAATTGACGGCTACTACCCCACCCCCCCCAAAAAAAATCCACCCTGTACTGAATATTGAAACAACTAGGAATGGTATAATGACAGTGAACCCATTAAAACTGGAATCGTATTTTACATAACGGTGTCTTCAGGATTAGGACTGTGGCAACACAGAGAAATCTGGGATTTTAACTATGTGGCCCTTAGTAGTACAGCAGCCATTACAGTCAACTGGAGTTGCTTTGAACAGGAAAAAAATATATTAAAATTTTTTTGAGATATTTTATAATTGTCTGTAGCACGGTATTTGCTGGTTTTTGGTATTTCCTATTTACCGTGGGTCCTATTTTGGTTTTGTGAACTTTTTTTGGTTTTGTGAATAGACATTTATGTCTATTCTATTTGCTTAATTCAGGTGCTGACAGGGTTTCCTGGAGCAGATGCTGGCACAGGGTGGCTTAGGGTAGAGGCATGGCCCAGTGCACCATTGGAGATAGCTTGTACCACAATCCATGCATTACAGGAAAGGCCATAGCTCAGTGGTACAGCATCTGGTTTGTGTGCATAAGGTCCCAGGTTCAATCCTTATCATCTCCAGTTAAAACAGATAAAGTTAACTGGTGATATGAAAGAGTTCTGGGTGAGCTGCTGCCAGTCGGACCAGATGATACTGACCTTGACAGAGTGACAGTCAACACAGTAGTAAGCCCATGGGCTTCACCAGAAAGTAGACTGGGGGCGCATTCAGACAGACAGCTAATCCCACCATTATGCCAGCTCAAATTTGATCCCGATCTTTTAAATCCATCCTCGCATGACCAGACATCCCCTGGGGGAATCACCTTACTATGCGCTGCTTCCGCTGTGGATGGTCTAGACAGCGTTCACTGAATGAGGCACACACATAGTGGCTTTTTTTTTAAAAAAAGTTTGTGCATGTGCATAGGCATGATATTGCGTCCTTGGTTATCCGTGCATGCGCAGAATCAAGATTTTTTTAAAATGGCGCCCGTTCGGGATGGTCTGACATCAGACCATCCCAAACGGGTGCCATTTTTAATTGCACGCTGGAATGATCAGACGGGGGAAAGTCCACGAGTGGCCCGTCGGATCCGAAAACTCCAGATTTAAAGTAGTATCTTTTTAGTACGGCTCCGAAGCGCAGCAAAATGGGATGCTCACGGAAGACGGATGTTTCCCAGATGTTGATGTCTGGACATTACATTTAAATCCATGAGGCACCTGTGCCTCACGTGGATCTAAAGAGCCATCTGAACACACCCTTCGAGCAATAAGCAGGGAGTTAAGAAAAGACAAGAGACCTGTCCCTTCTAAAGAGCACTCTGTCCAACCACTGATGCATGTAGCCCTTCTTTTCCTGTAGCTCTTTAGTATTCCGTGGGGAGAGAACAAGCACAGTAAAGACTGTTTCTATATATCTTGTACGCTTGTGTATGGAAAGGTCAACAGCAGAGAAACTGAATAATGGAGTTATCCTCTATGAATTCCTCCCCTAATAATTTTTAAAGGCTTACCAGCCAACATGGTACTTTTCCCCCACCATAGAGAACAATGGAGGGGATGGGGGCAACCTGTTTGGGGGGCTGTAGAATTGGTCCCCCTGGTCCAATGTTGTTGAAACCTGGTGGGTATCTTTAGAAGAGGCTCCAGCAGCTACCCTGAGAATTTGGAGCCTCTCCTTTAAAATCCCCTCCCCTCCAGCCCCCAGAATTGACTTCAATGGCCCATAGGATATAATGGGGCCGAATTGCCGTCAAAATTCGGCGGCAGTTCAGCGGCAAGCCGATTCAGATCAGAGAATCTGAATCAGCCCGCAGCAGCCCAAAAGGGGCCCGAATGGGACATTTTCGGGGGTGCATTCGGTTCAGACGGTTCAGACTAACCTGGAGTTAGTTATATGCCATAAACCAGGGAGAATCCTGGTTTGTGGGGATGAGGCACTAACGTGCGTTCCTAAGTCACAGGTCACCAGAGTTAGCTTTTCATCAGGATTCTGTGCATGGGAAGGGAAAGAGGTGAGGGCCGTGAAGTGAATAGGAGCACAGTAACTAGTTGGGCTTTTGAACATGTCCACTTAATATGGGATCTGCATGTAACTTCAGAGTGCTGGAAGTAATTAAGGCAGCTAAAAAAGGAAGAGTCACCCGGGCCTCTGAATCTGCTCTAGGTCTGCCTCCCTAAGACAGTGGGGCATAATCCATACAAGCTATCCTGGATTGGAAACTCGGGACCTGTCTGGCTGTTGAGAAGGGGTGCAGAGCAATGCTCCCTCTAAGCTGTGGTGTCTTGTGAGCAAAAATTCTACTTTGTGAGCTACTGGCATTAAAGTTGTGAGCCAGCAATTTGGCTACTGCATGAATTAGTTTGCTCTGGAGCCCTCCTTCCTGAGCTAAGACAGAGATGTGTGAGCCAGAGGCTAAAAAACTGTGAGCTAGCTCACACTAACTCAGCTTAGAGGGAACACTGGTGCAGAGTGAAGAGGGTCGAACAGGGGATACATGATGGGGCTATGGTTTCACTAACATCACAGGGGAGGGATATTATCTGGTTCTAATCCTGATGGCCACCTCTTCTTCTCTAGGCTATATGAATGTATGCTGTGCAGGATATGCTGGTGAGGCTGAAAAGGCAAGAAAGACTATTATACTACTTCAGGTCTACCCAGTGTGCCCTACGGAGAAGTCTGACCACATTTTCTGTCTTGCATTCTACATCCCCCTTCAAACCCTGGCCCATCACACCGTCTAATACAAAGCCCATGATAGTAGCCATGGCCTATCCCACAATACAGGATGGCAGGGTGGATTTTATTTAAATCAAATCGATATAAATCACATTTAAATCAGTAGTCAATAAGATTAGATCTAAATCATGGTTTTCTACATAAAGACTTAGTCTTGCTGGTATAATCTTAATACTTACAACCAGATGAAGGTTTAATTTTTATAATAACTTTTCAGATGAGTTTTACAGTTATATCAAAAAATTACTGATTTTGGTTATACTATTAGAAACACACCGTAGATAAATCATTATGAAATTATTGTGAGATGAACAATCTCCAGTTTAATAGGTTAATCATTCATATTTGGACAACTTTTCTACTGTACTTTATTGAAAGGAAATCAATTAAAATAGTTTTATTTAACGAAAACAATAACATTATAGCACTTGTATTCTTGTATTTGCTTAAACATCCATGAAGAGGGTCGAACAGGGGATACATGATGGGGCTATGGTTTCACTAACATCACAGGGGAGGGATATTATCTGGTTCTAATCCTGATGGCCACCTCTTCTTCTCTAGGCTATATGAATGTATGCTGTGCAGGATATGCTGGTGAGGCTGAAAAGGCAAGAAAGACTATTATACTACTTCAGGTCTACCCAGTGTGCCCTACGGAGAAGTCTGACCACATTTTCTGTCTTGCATTCTACATCCCCCTTCAAACCCTGGCCCATCACACCGTCTAATACAAAGCCCATGATAGTAGCCATGGCCTATCCCACAATACAGGATGGCAGGGTGGATTTTATTTAAATCAAATCGATATAAATCACATTTAAATCAGTAGTCAATAAGATTAGATCTAAATCATGGTTTTCTACATAAAGACTTAGTCTTGCTGGTATAATCTTAATACTTACAACCAGATGAAGGTTTAATTTTTATAATAACTTTTCAGATGAGTTTTACAGTTATATCAAAAAATTACTGATTTTGGTTATACTATTAGAAACACACCGTAGATAAATCATTATGAAATTATTGTGAGATGAACAATCTCCAGTTTAATAGGTTAATCATTCATATTTGGACAACTTTTCTACTGTACTTTATTGAAAGGAAATCAATTAAAATAGTTTTATTTAACGAAAACAATAACATTATAGCACTTGTATTCTTGTATTTGCTTAAACATCCATGTCTGTTAACTGATGTGGTTAAAAATGTATTTTTTAAAAAAAAACCTTAAGAGTATCAGTCTGGTCCATATATGGAAAACTTAAAATACTGCCCTCCATAGTTCACTCATTTTCATCTTCTTGTTTGTTCATAATGTGGAAAAGAAAAACAAGCTTTCCTGCTATATCGGGTCCCAAACAATTTCTCAGTTTAGAATGAATGAGTCCAAAGGAACAGAATATTCTCTCTATGCCAGCAGAAGCAGCTACTGCTGTTAAAAGTGAAATAATTACTTCAACAGTCTCTAAATCCAAGTACTTAAGTGACTTCCACCTGTTCACTGTCCCAGGGCCGCCATGGATGACACTAGGTCCACTGCCTGCATAGAGGTCACATCATCAGCATGGACACTGAGATCACCCAGGACTAACAGCCTAGGGTGTTCCAAGGCCCAGCCTGATATGGCCTCTAGCAGGGATGGCAGACTATTGGCCGGTGCACTGGGTGGTTGGTACACCAGCCAAATTGCCACATTCTCCTAGGCTTCCCACACCAGGCTGACACACTCGGTGCCTGTGATCCCTGGAGGCAGGAGCGCCCTGAAGGAGTAAGCCTCCCGGATGAATAAAGCCACTCTTCCCCCCGCCCTTTAGTCCACGATTGGTGAAGGACCGAAAATCCAGGTGGGGCTGTTTGGGAGAGAGACACTGTCTCTCCCTCTCTTACCCAGGTCTCGGTCACACATACCAGGTCTACATTATGTTCCAACAGAAAGTCCCGAAGGACTGTGGTCTTATTATTTATAGACCTGGTGTTACACAACGCCGATGTCGGAGGGCGGTCAACCATCCTAGCCCCACTGCTGACTACCTTTCGGATGGGACGTAGGCTGGAAGCAGGCTGAGCTAGGTTATTTCTCCGCCCGCTTCCCTCAACTCCCCACCCAGTCCCACTGCTATACTTTCCCCTCCCCAGGAGCACTGGTATCATCTTCACAGCCATCCCCTAAATGGTCCTCACAGACCACAGTTGTTATTCACAGACCAATATATAAAGGACGGAATAATACGCAGTTCTCTAGTACTGTTTCCCAATTATTCCTAATACTACAATACATTCCTATCTAATCTATCCTAACTGCTAATATACTGCCAATAACACCCTAACAGATTGGTATGCAATCCAATCCCTGGCCAGTAACAACAAGTAAAGGCCAGTATTAATATATAATAATATAAACTTCTATTTCTATTCCCTAATTTCCTAGGTGACTAGCCAATTATTCGTTCGTCAATAGGATAGTCCGATTCCAATACTTAATCTTCCAACTGATCAGTTCAATGGTAGGGTAATTAATCACTGATTAGTTAATTAATTTGAACACTTAAGGGACTAATTTAGATCTCAGCAATTCAAGAGAGAGAAAAATAAACAGTGCATCAAACTCTCTTCAATTAAATACAACTCCCTATTAAACTATTAACTATTAATTCATAAGTCTAGTCTATAATTAACATACAGCTCTAATATCAAAGGCACTCCATGAATAAATTAGGACAACAGCACTTTCAGCAGATGGTTTTAGCTGGAGTCTTCTGAATGCCACTTGATGTCTCCTCCAAAGTCCATTGCAATATGAGAAGCTCCTCCCGGTGATGTAAAGCAACCACTTCCCTGGCTCTCAGACAGTCCTCCTCGGTCTTGGGATCCCTCGTTCTCAAGCCAGCATCTTTGAAATCTAATAGGCTGCTCTCGGGGCTCCTGCAGGACCCGATGTTGAAACGCCGAGGGTCGCCGCCGCTGTAGCTCAACAGAACCGGGCGTGGCCGAACATACCAAGGGGGACTGATGTCTCCTCGGTCCCTCCAGCCGACTCTCTGGCCCCAACACCCCGCAGACGACTGCAATCACCTCAGAAGCAGCTGCAAACAGTAATAGGTGGCAAAGAGAAAGCAGGCGCAGCTGTCTCGGCAGGCAACCACCACAGTCACAGGCACATCCAATATGGCGACCGTGCTTCGGGAGCCAGGTCAACAGGCCCCAGTGGCCGCCACACGCCCATCCGCCACACGCCCATGGTTCCCCCTTAGCTGTGAAGTTTATTATAGTTGGCATTACAGACAGACGATTGCTGGATACCTATGTCAAAGCTAACTCCTCTTCCTCAGCACTTAAGGTTTGGCTGTGGTACTGGATAATGATAACATTTGCAGAAAATGAACTAGAGACAGTGCTTGTCCCATTCTTTTTTTTTAATGCTTTGGAATTTAATTTTGTCAGTGTGTAGTTCTGTTTTTAAGTGACCACTCGTTTCCTTCCAAATTTCAGCAGCATCAGAAATAAAACAGCTATTTTTCTGTATTTTACTTAAAGCTTCAGAAATGGGTTTCAGGATGCTCAGCATTGGCCTCGGTCACACGGGCAGGAAACTGCGGGGGAGAAGCGTGGCTGTTTGCCCTGGGGCAAACTACTGCGCAGTTACTCGATCAGACCTCCCGTGGAGGTCCTGTGGAGGTACCGTGGAGGTTCCATGGCAAGGGAGAGGTGCTGATCACAGGACAAGCCGGCGCGCAAACTGTTTTGTTTTTGTGTGTACACGACGAATGCGCATGCTCCGTTGGGTGCGTGTGCGCATCCACAGAGACGTGGACAAAAAAAACACACCTTATTTGCAAGGGGACCTGGGCGGGCGCCGGATGCCACCGGAAACGCGATCAGACGCCCGCCCTTGCCCCGCAGTTTCCGGAAACTAGTACCTCCGAGGTACTAGTTTTTTGCCACGCAGTTTCGGCTGGAAGCCTCGGTTGTGCCACGGGAGTGCTACGCTTCCCAGATGTGCTGGTGAGATCGCGCCCGGAAACTCCGCCTGTTTTCCGTCTCACTTGTGTGGCTTCTGTTCCGTGTGACCGCAGCCAATGTTCAACATTTCTCTTAAGCCAATGTTGAGGATTTTGGCCATGACAGTGCCATCTGTTTTCTCTTGATTGTGTTCACAAACTGTCATCAGAATAAGCCAGTGCTTGATATATTACTCAAAACAGTCCACTACAGAGTCCCATCTAACATCTTGTGGGAGCGTTTGCTTGGTTCCATCCATTCTGTTCAGAGCTGCTGCTGCAAAATGTTTGTTACGTAAGTATTTAGCAATTTCAATGACATTAGTCTTTATTTCTGGAACACTGAAGTCTTTGACCATATGTTATTATCTTTGTACTCCCTTTCTGCTCTTCTAAATTTCTTCTCATCTTGGATGAGCAGCATTGTCTGTGACCAAACTGTGTACTAGACATTTGAATTTTTGTTCACATGTTATTAATAGCTTTTGCTGCCACTTCTTGGAAGTATTCCGCCATCCTGATGTATCAATTGTTTCTGCAAGGAAGACATTCCCTTCTTCTGTTGTTATACAAGAACATACAACAGAGGATCATTGTGGACATTACTCCACCCATCAAGACTTAGGTTAACAATTTTACCCTCCAGAGCGGTTGCACATTGTTCCATTTCTCTGTCATCCACTTTATCCAGCAGTTTCCCTGCAACATCTGCTCTGCTCTGTGGACTGTATCCTGGTCTCAATGACTGAACCATATTAATGAGGTGTGAGTTTTCAATCAGATGGAAAGAAGACTTTGTCACGTAAACAAACTGGGCAATTTTTTCATCTATTAACTCTTTTTCTAATCTGCTGGTTTTTATCACAGACTTATCTATGGTTGTTCCTGGAGGGTCAGGTTTTGTCTTTCTTTTAGGTGATAAACTGTGGATGTGTGATGTATATGATGTGACTGAAACACTATCCTGAACAGATAACTCTGAAACTGTAGAACAGGAGGATGGTGATCTCAAAGGTGGATGGTTTCCAGAATCCTTTATGTTGATGATGGATTCCCCTAAACAAAAAAGTCAGTGCTGTTATTTTATTATGTATACCATTTCTGCTTATTTAGTATTACTCATTGTATTCACTGCCCATCAGTACTGCCCAAAAAAGGAATCTTTGCTTGTTTCAACTCTATTTCTTCATAACAACTGTATCAAAATGACAGTCCCATGCAGTAACAAATAATAACAAATGTAAGTTTGCTCAAACACGACAGTTCCTCAAGGCAGTCTTTAAGAAATATGATGAAATCAAAATGTTTACCAACCGGAAGATCCTGCCTGTTCAAACATGTTGTTTTTGTCATCTTCATCACAGCACTTCTCCCGACGTTGTTTCATTCAGGACACCAGGCCTTGCATTTCTTTGTTTGTTGTAGTGCTTGCATTTTGCACACATGTGTGCCTTACCCATAGGTAGAGGAACTTCATTAAAATATTCCCAAATGGGGTCTCTTTTATGGCCTGCTGCAATTATAGGTTTTCTCCTCCAGGGAAAGAATAATATGATAAATCTCAGGCTATACAAAGATCCAAGACTTGTGGTGTATTCTGCTCAAAAGATTTCCTTTCATTTTTACTGCTTGTCGCTCCCTCCTCATACTTAGCTTCTCGTGGAGATCTATTCCACTCCCGACAATCTTTGTTCTGTTCATTGAGAGGTAAGGGGTTGATTCTGTGTACATAGATTTCCAAAGGAACAATGGGATTAAGGTCTTTTTTCCAACTCTATATGTTTATTTTATAACATTTTTGCTGTGAAGAAGAGGCATGTCCTCTCTGCCGAAACAAATTCACGATTTTGAGAACTGTAAAACCAAGCACCTGTGATAGTATCTTCTACTTTCCCCCCCAATAATTTTACAGAAACCTCTGGAAGAGCATAACATTGTAAATGGATTAATGGAGCTCATTTACAAAAAAAACTGCATGAATATACAGCCTCATACTACATTATCAAAAACTAATCCTTATTTCGTTATGAGTAACCTTTGGACTATAATGTATCTTAAATAGAAAACTATCTTTAGATAGATTTTCCCTCAGAAAGCATATTATTTTTTTAACCCAAATTAAATTTTTAAAATTTGATTTAAATTTTTCAAAAATTTTGAAATTTTTTTTTAGAAAAAAACATTGATTTTTATCCACCCTGCAGGATGGCAGAATTATGCTTTGCCATATGGACAGGTCTCTTACCCCTTACTCACTCATATTGTTTTGAACCATTAAGAGAATGAGAAAAGCAGGATATATATAATAAATAGTATTGGATGAAAAGGCACAATTCTGGCATACAGAGACTCTTACTTTATTATTTATTATCTGTGAAGAAAGCTAATGCAGTGTTAGGATGCATTGTTACCGGCTAAATATCAGGAGAAACTTCCTAACTGTAAGAGTATTTGAGCAGTGGAACAATCTGCCTCGGGAGGTGGTAGATGCTCCTTCGCTGGACGTTTTCAAGCGGAGGCTGGACGACCATATTTCGGGTATGTTGTAGGCAATGTTCCCTCTAAGCTGTGGAGTCTTGTGAGCAAAAATTCTACTTTGTGAGCTACCGGCATTAAAGTTGTGAGCAAGTGATTTGGCTACTGCATAAATTAGTTTGCTCTGGAGCCATCCTTCCTGAGCTGAGACAAAAATGTGTGAGCCAGAGGCCAAAAATCTGTGAGCTAGCTCACATTAACTCAGCTTAGAGGGAACACTGGTTGTAGGTATGTAGGGCTATCTTTCAGCCATGCTCCTGCAGAGTGCAGGGGGTTGGACTAGATGACCTGCAAGGTCCCTTCCAACTCTAACATTCTGTGATTCTATGATTCTATGATTTACTCACAGAAATATTACCTATAGTGCTTTTGAGCACAAGACCTTCCTTGGTAATTCTTACAATAAGCTTTAAAGGTAGATCAGCATTATTTTCACCATCTCATTGGAATAATGAATAAAAGGAGGTTGCCTGAGAGCTGTGTTAGCTAGAAGTCCCAGGGGCAGCACTACCAGTGTTCATTTTCTTGGGATGAGAAAGGACCGAGACTGTATAGTGTCTTTGCAATGTTTACTTTATTTAAAAATATAAGAGTACATGTAAAGCAACGCAGATCTGCTAAAGGATAGCAGATCCACACATCAGATCCCCAGATAGAACCTGCCTTATGAGTTTTAACTGAGCCAAACTATGCATGACCACCCCACCTCTACTCTTGTAAACAGTCACTGGACTTTTCTTGATTGATCTGATTTTTACACAATCACACTTCACTCTGCATTTCCTGCATTCCATGGCCTTTTGACCCTGCGGTTTACAACTTTCCCCCCTCATAATCTCACATATTATCTGCCTATCTGCTGAGTACCCATTATATACATCTGACAAAATACCTCCCAGTTCATGAAAGCTAGAATAAATATGCTTGTCCTTAAGAATACCACAGGATTCTTGTTAATTTTTCCTGTACCCCCAAGGTATTTAACCCTAAGCACCCCAAGGTATTTAACCCTGTACCCCAAGGTATTTAACTCTAAGTTTTATCTGCTTTTCCTACCACCTGTTCTAATCTCATAGTGCTATTTCATCAGCACCCCTCAGTTGGAAGGGTCACCTTCTCAAAGCACACCTGAATACTGGGACAGAGCTGTCAGGGAACCACAATCTAACAAACAGTTACCACTGGGGAATATTAACATTATTTTGTCATATGCCCAGGCGTGTCATTTTGGGCCAGAACCATTTCACAACATCCAGTGGAGCTTGGCTTGGGATGTTGCTATTCTGATTAAACCAGCAGGGGACCTGCAAGCAGGAGACCCACAAGCAGGGGACCCACGAGGACCTACTGGGAAGCATTTATTTCTCCCTCCCCCACTATTTCCTCTTTTCCTTTTCCTGGTAGCCCCCATATCCTCACCTTTTCTTGCTTCCTTATCTCCTTCCCATCCACCAGCCAACCTACCTTTGTCTACCTCAGATTCCCTCCTTCCCTCTCCCTAGCAGCCTCTATGGCCCACTTGCATGGTGGGAAACCTGCATGAGCCTCAGTTTCCCCTTTATCCCTTTTCCCACACTATTTCCTCTTTTCCTTTTCCTGGTAGCCCCCATATCCTCACCTTTTCTTGCTTCCTTATCTCCTTCCCATCCACCCACCAAGTCTTTATCTGTCCCCTATCTTCAGCTATATACCTATTACCTATTATTTATGTCATTTATACCCCACTTTCTCTCCAAAAGAGCTTACATCCCCTCCATTTTGGTGTAGTGGTTAAGTGCACAGACTCTAATCTGGGAGAACGGGGTTTGATTCCCCACTCCTCCATTTGCACCTGCTGGGTGACCTTGGGCAAGCCACAGTTCTGATAACAGCTGTCCTTGAAAAAGAGCAGTTTCTGTCAGAGCTCTCTCAGCCCCACCCACCTCACAGGGTGTCTGTTGTGGGGAGGGGAAGGGAAAAGGAGTTTGTAAGCCGCTCTGAGACTCCCTTGGGTAATGAAGGGTGGGGTATAAATCTAATCTCTTCTTTTTCCATTTTTCCCCACAACAACCCTGTGAAGTAGGTTCGTATGAGACTGTATAACTAGCACAAGGTCACCCAGTGAACTTCCATGACAGAATGTGGATTTGAACCTGCTTCTCCCAATCTGGTTCTTTAACTACTACACTACATTGGCCTTTGTGGGAAATCTTCTGTTGAACAGTAAAGGCCTGGGTAATTCATGCAAGCTGTGTAGTAGCAAGTCACCTGCGGTCTTCCCTCAAGTCCCTATAAGCCCATGTCCAGTCACATTTTCAAGAATGATTAACCACTGACATCTGTAATGTTCTCAGAAATGTTGAAGCAATAGAAAAAATGATTTTTCTGCAATCCCCCCTCCTGAATGGAAATTTGGGGGGAAACTGAAATATATGCAACACTTACTTTCTTATCATCTCTAAACTTATTTTATTGTTCTGACAACAAAAGTGCATAATAGTTTGCATATTAAGTTGTACTCTGGAACATTTTTGAAATTTTAAGTATGAATGCCTTCGTTTTCTGCAAGCGTAACAGCAAATCAACCCAATACTGGAGAGAGACATTCATAAACCGCTGCACTCTGCACTACCTTAGCACATGTATCTTAATTTTTGCCATTTGAGTACAAAAAAATAAAAGTTGAAATTAGATAATAGATTCTGTGGGAAACTAATGAAAGTGTAGTATTAGGACAGAAGCAGCTGAGTCCGAACAGGATTCATAGCTATTTTGAATATCAATGAAAACCCTGAACTCTTTAATAATGTATTATCACCAAACACAGTCAAGCACAGCAACTGTTGCCAAAACTGTTCACATTTAAATAACAAACATATCCTGAAAAATGTGCTGCTTATGTCTACAGTATACACAGGAATTATCAGCAGATTACACCAAATACTTTACAAAGATTCTGTGGGCTGCATAAAGGCATTTCCACTGCAGCTTAAAATAATATAGTCAGACTTAATATTTCACATATGTTGCTCCGAGAAGCTCAGGGAGCATAGTGTTATCCCATTATATTCTCACAACAATCCTATGACCTAAATTGTTTAAACATCGTGACCTGCCCGAGGCCACTCAGTAAGCTTCAGGATAAGCAGAAAGTTGAAACCATATACTTCTCTGGTCTAGTTTCGGTATTCTGCTCACTGTATTGCATGATGCTTTCTAACTGAGTAACCAGGACAACCACCCTAGTTGAACTGAAACACAAGGCTTGCCAGGCCTTCCACTACAGTGGGAAGCCTCCTGCTGGCAAGATCCATTGCCCACTGCCACTCAGAGTGGCAGCAGAATAAAAAAAACCCCAGCAATGTCACTGACAGTGTAGGTCTAGGAATCAGCAGAAATTTTGTGGTACTGTATGGTAGAAGCGACATAGCAATATGGTCGGGGGCCTGTCTACTTGAGGGACCGCCTTTCCCTATATGTGCCCCAGAGAGCACTGAGGTCAGGGACACAGAATCGCCTGACTCTCCCTGGCCTGAAAGACACCAGGTTGGCCATTACTAGAGCCAGGGCCTTTTCAGTGGTGGCTCAACACTGGTGGAATGAGCTCCCAGATGACATCAGGCCCCTGCGGGACCTTTTACAGTTCCGCAGGGTCTGTAAAACAGAGCTCTTCCACCAGGCTTTCGATTAGGAGCCGCCTCTGACGAATGAGCCACCGGAACATACCACGGCCCTTATGATACACCGTAGGATACTGCCTTTCACTATGGGATTGTATACTGAATGCCGCCATCACTTGCACCGTCTTTATTAGCACTTTTACAATGTTATGCAGGTTGTTTATGTGTATTTTATTGTACTTTATTATATTTACTGTTTTATTGCATTTTAATGTTTGTACGCCACCTTGAGCCAGTCCGCCTGGCAAGGTGGGATATAAATTGAAAATAATAAATAAATAATAATAATAACATCGTGCCCACCCTCCATGTCCCTGCCCACAGCCCTCCCACTGGCTGCCGGCCATGGCCTGGCATACCTATCTAGGAAAGTCTATAAATGGTTATTAATTAAACTTCTCCCATTTTCACCTCTAGCACAATATTGATCTGCAGGTAGATGACAGAACTATATTTCAAAATGGCAGCAATAATGAAGGAATTGCTCATTGGGACCATATGCTTTGTTGGTTCAAGTCAACTAGGCGTTCACATGGAAATTAACTGGCTTTCACAATGTGAAGATATGATGAAATAGATTTCATTTTTTCAATAGGAGAAGTATTGCATTTCTAACTTTTTCCTTTAGGAAACTTAAAATGGTATATATGAAGCTCCCCTGATATTCCCTCAGTGCACCAACTAAGTGCATATAAACTCAGTTTCAACAATTCCCAGGCCGAGCAGGGCTTTAACTTAATCAGGAAGCCAATGGACAGCATTGCTTCTTTGCTTATTCAGTTTTGTACTGGTTCTACCTTGGTTGAGATAGGTTAAAGTCTCTTCATGAAGCTTCACAGCAGGAGATGTGGCTGCACAGAGCACATATTGAAAGGGAGGGAGCTTTGCATCATTCTCAGGAGATAGTTGAGGTTCTTCTTGTTTGAAGATTGGCAGTGCAAGGACATCACTGAAACAACACAATTAACACATAAGTAAATAGGGAAACATTCTTGTTAGACTACAAAAGCTGCAGAATAATTACAGAACTGTGGATTAGGTCCTACCACAGACATCTGATCAGGCACTGAGGTCCTTTTCCATGCATCCCCACTAGCAAGTAACAATGTAAGAGAGTTACTTTTCAATATCAAGGTTGTGTGTGTGTGTGTGTGTGTGTTGTGTTGTCAAGTCGCTTCCACTTTATGAAAACCTTATGAATTAATGACCTCCAGAACATCCTACCATTAACAGCCTTGTTCAGGTCTCACAAATCGAAGGCCGTGGCTTTCTTTATTGAGTCCATCCATCTCATGTTGGGTCTTCCTCTTTTCCTCCTGCCTTCTGCTTTTCCTAGCATTGTTTTTTCCAGTGAGTCTTGTCTTCTTAGGATGTGACCAAACTATGTTAGCCTCAGTTTAGTCATGTTAATTTAGTATCAAGATTGTATCCCTGGAATGCACTCCCAAGGTAGTCAAGTTCAACCCTATCCCTACCGGTATTCCATACAGTGTTTCATGCATAGGCTGTTTTGATTAAACTGTGGAACTGATGAATATTTTAGATTTTTGATGAATATATTATATTTTTGATGAATTTAACAGTGCTTGCGTTTATTTATTTATATATGGGGAGCTGCGGTGGCTCAAGTGGTTAAGACGCTGAACTGCAGGTTGTAGAAGGTCAGTAGTTCAGCAGTTCGAGACCCGTGTGCTGCATGATGTAGTGAGCTCCCATCTCTAGTTCCAGCTCCTGCCAACCTAGCAGTTCGAAAGCAAGAAATTGCAAGTAGATAAATAGGGACCACTTCGGTGGGAAGGTAACAGCGTTCCGTGCGGCTTGGTGTTTAGTCATGCCGACCACATGACCACAGAAATGTCTTTGGACAGCGCTGGCTCTTCGGCTTTGAAACGGAGATGAGCACCGCAACCCTAGAGTCAGATTCGACTGGCTTTCAAGCAAGGGAACCTTTACCTTTTTTACTGGCTAGTTGTTCTCTCTTCGTTGTATTTTACTGTTCTTAAATGTAATGCATAGAATTGGAGGCTGGTTGTCTCTCTTCATTGTATTTTACTCTTCTTAAATGTAATGCGCAATCCACGCTGGGAACGCATTGTAGGATATTATTTTTAATAAAAAGAATGAATAGAAAAATCTGCAACTCAACATTACTTAAACATTATCAGTATTCTGTCCAGATTACTAGAAAGCTAACTACTTAATGCAATCATCTAGTGATGCAGACTGATGAGTAGGCCATACCAGCTACTTCAAATACTGCATGCCAAGGAAAACAATATTTTTGCCAAAATATTCAGTCCCTGCCCAACCTGCCAACTTAATTTAGCATCTCTACACTTCAGAATTTGCTTCATGTTTCTCCAGCCCCGTTCCCACAAGCAAACAGTACAGAGAATTAGCAGTTGTACCTGAAAAGCTGGAGAAATGATATATGTGTGGAGACTGGGAAAGACTGATGTGTTTGAACAGTATAAAGAGGAATTTTGGAGAAATTATCAGGTCTCGCCCCAAAATATCTTCCTTGTGATAAAAACTGTAGAGAGTTCTGCTCAACAAAATGTTTCCCAGACACAAAATTAGATATATCCAGGTCCCGATCACACGGAGAATTAGCCGCACGATAGGCACAAATGCCGGGCATATTTTAAGGGCATGATCACACAGGAACATCTGGCAAGCATCCCGCACCCGTCGGCAACACATCTCGCTCCACCGAAGAAGCGGAGTTAAAAATACCGAGGAAAGTCCAGTATCAAACGGGTTGCTATGGGCCACAAACAGACTTTCCCCTGTGTGCCATCACTCCAGCGCACTCTCATGGCGTCGGGATGGTCTGATCAGGCCATCCCGACTCCGTGCCACTGGGGTTTTTTTCCCTTCTCAGTATGCGCATTATCGCATACTGCTGTAGGAAGCCCTCAGTGTGGAGATGCGATTCATTGATCCTCTGTTTAAACAAATCGAAAACAAACAGCAAAAAACCCCAACCAACTATCCCATAATTGCGTCTGATCACGCAGTGGCGGACTATGCCCACAGCTTCAAATAACTGTGTGATCACGCAACTGTGGGTCAATTTCCTCCAGGTTAAATAGCCTCGCTGCCCCCGCGCATTATCTCATGCATGTGACCGGGACCCCAATCAACTTTGTCAAGAAAATCCATAAGTAATTTCCTTAAAAAACCTATCCCAATATGTAACCCCTCCCAGCTGACACTTTGACCCTCCATCTCTCAACTCATCCTCCCAGAAATGATTACCACCTGGACATTATTTTCAGTCACAAAACCTCTACACTCCAAACCACTCTCTCCATTTTTATTTAAAAGGGTTTCTACTTTCTTTAGATATTGAGTAAAGTTTCATTGTAATGGCCTATGGCTAAAGGCAATAAAATGAAACCTGAACCTGAGTAAAGTTAATCTAAACTTTGCTTACAGTTGCTAAAATGGTTACTGTGGTATATTGGAAGAACATCGACCCCTTCATAAAAGACCAACTGGGGCCTCGGTCACATGCAAGGGTTTGGGCCGGGAGAGGGACAAATCAGGGGCGCAGCAAACGGGTGTGATCACACCGCAACATTTGGGAAGCGGTGTGCACCCGTTCCCGATTCGGCCCTTCAGGCCGAAAACCCGCTGCAAAAAAGAACCACCCCTAGAGGTGGACTTACCAGAAAGGCCGCGGCAAGTGTGGTCATAGGATCGCCGGTGCATCCTTCTGCCAGCGCTCCTGGCCGAACTGCACATGCACACACATGCGCAGTTCGGCAGCCTCCATCTCTGTCTCATCGCTTTCTCCCTGGTCTCCCCAGCATCTGATCGTGCTGGGGAGCAACTGCGCGGTGGCTCACAGGATCTGTGTGATCCCGCCGTCGCGTGCCTATTTTGGTGCGGCTTTCAAAAGCCACACTTCGTCCCCCTGCTCGTCCCCCTCCCCCCCCCCCCCCCGTGTGGCAGGGACCTAGAATTAGATTAACTGGTAGAAATTGCATATTAGCCACAGACAAAACAGGTATACAGTTCACTGAAGTCTCCAAATAAGAAACAGAAGAATATCTATAACACCTATCACCATTATTACAACACTCGTCCAAAGCAAATCCATACTTCAAGGATGAAAGCGGTAACTGCAAATCACACATATATACACCCACCCACCAGTGACTTTTGCTGTGGTAGATCTGTAATGCAATAATGTAATTGCAAATCATACGCCTGCAATAAGAAGCAATAAGAATGTGATGAATATGAATAAAAGCTATTATAAACTACAATTCTGCTGGTATTGAATGCTAGCAAAAGCAAATATAGTGCATGTATTTTGGAACTGTATGATAAAAATGCCCTTTCAATAATATATCTTGAATTGTCATTAAAGAAATGACAGGCTATGAAATATTAATACATTAGAAAGTAATAGTTAAGGTTAGTTTAACAACTGTGTTGGAACTGACGAGATAGGTATATACTGCTACAAAATGGAAGTCTGCCATTCATGGCTGAATGGTATTAGCAAATCTGGATGATAGCATTAATAACAAAATTGACTTATTGTAAGAGGGACAGTAAGAATAATCAAGATAACAGATTTCTACAGAATTTGATACTGTTCACTGAATATTAGAATACAAAATTTTTGGATGCTGTACAACCTTATACATTATTCTACCTGATATAAATTTAAAAAGTTTTTAAAGTTTCCAAACAAGTTGGGGCACATTATAAGGCCATTCCACATACTTTTCACCAGATTCAGAAAAGGTAAACATGTGTCACGGGAGCTTTTTTAAATCTGGTCACCAAAAAATGTAGGAAAAGCCACAGCAGTGAAATCTGAATCTACCACATGATGTCCAGAAGTAACTAACCTTTTGCTATTCACAAATCTATTTTTAAAATTAATATTTTATTCATATTATATAATAACAAAATATACAAGCTCACCACCAATTAGAGGGAAGTATACATAATACATAAACAAAATTATAGTTAACATGACCTACACAGTTCAAAGATTATTGTACAGTACTTTTAGAGTACAGTATTCTACTTCAAAATATTCTATTACCACAATACTCCCAGAATAATTACAATATTAAATAGTCTTTATATTGTTTGGGGGAAGGATATTGTTAGAAACTAAAAATTCCATCACTGAAAACCATGTCCCTGCATAGTTAGGCCATCTTCTCTAGTGGTATCTTCTTCCAGGGGTTATTTTTGCCATGATCATTTGATCCTAGAGTTTTAAATACCAAAGTTCCAGAGATGGGGCTTTATTAGCTTTCCATTTGGTTGCTATAGCCAATTTTGCCACAGCAAGCAGTATGACAATCAATTCTCTTTTTGCTTTCCATAATGAAGGATCTGACCAATAATTAGGTTTGCCAAGTCCCCCCGGGGGGCGGGGAAACCCCCGCCCCAGAGGCCCGTTCCCCACCGGTGGTGGATCGGGCCCCGGAGGGAACCCCACCCCGACGTGCGCCTCACCAGGAAGTGACGTTAGGACGCCGGGCATGCTGGGGGCGGGGCCACGACCATCGAAGGGAAAACTCCAGTCGCCACCCGGGAGTCCCCTGCTGCGGCGAAGAAACAACTTGGCAACCCTACCAATAATTCAGTAAAACAGCTTCTGGAGTGAAGGGGACATCATATCCTGTGATCAGTTTGATTTGGTTCACCACGTTCTTCCAGAAATTATTAATGAAAAAAACAGCTCCACCAGCAGTGGTGATATGAACCAATGAGGCCACAGTTCTTCCAACAGAGTGGGCTATTAGATTTGTTTACATAGCTAGGTTTTCCTGGTTTAAAAGATTGGTATTTTGTATTTATAATGTTTGTTGTGCGCATGAAAGATGTCCAAACTGATTTCCATTGTTCAATATTTACTAAAGGCTGACAATCCTCTTGCCGTTTTTATAAGATAATGCTTTTTGAGATACGGCCTTTATAATGATGATTTTTACTTTTAATGAACACTTCAAACTATGTGAACTCCCTCCAGAGTGATTTTAAGATATTTGGGTTGGTAAAAAGGCCTTTTATTTGGAAGTAGAGGAATCAAAGTATTGAAAATCCCAGGGGTTTTTTTCCTAAAGGTACTTTTCCCAGGAGGAGTCACTTATCTGTCAAAACTAATAAACAGGCTATTCCTACTTTTGCCCACTTTTGATATAAACTTTTTCCTCCTGCTGCGGGGAACCAATTTTGATTGATAAATGTGGATAATAGAGAAATGCAAGGTGCTGATTTACCTCTGCACCTGTCTCAAATTTTCAATGTCATCTCTAAGAATTTGTTGTTTTAAATAGAAGTTGGTAGCATATGAGGTTTGGTCCAGGTTGTTTCTTGCGGGGAAAAGGATTTTGTATATTCTTGCTCTATATCAGGCCAGCAATCCTTAGTGTCTTGAGCCAACATGTTAACTATGTTAACTATGTTAACTATGTATCACTTTCCCCAGGCTTCATAATATAGCCTCAAGTCAGGAATTTGTAGTCCCCTGTTACTGGATGGTCTGTGGAGAATCTCAAAGTTAACTCTTAATTTTTTAGTATTCCAGATAAAACAATTTAACCTTTCCTGCCATTTTTGAAGCTCCCATTTGGAATTTTTACAGGTATGGTTTTAAATAAAAAAAGAAACTTGGGGAAAATAAAATGTTTTACCAAGTGCATTTTCTCAATCCATGTTAATTGAGTTTTTGCCAATACTACTTTTGGTATTACAGGTTGAAAGTTGCTTTTGTTTGGGGGAAGCCAGTTTGGTGTAGTGGTTAAGTGTGTGGACTCTAATCTGGGAGAACCGGGTTTGATTCCCCACTCCTCCACTTGCAGCTGCTGGATGACCTTGGGCAAGCCATAGATTTGACAAGAGCTGTCCTTGAAATGGCAGTTCTTGAAAGAGCTCTCTCAGCCTCACCTACCTCACAGGGTGTCTGTTATGGGGAGGGGGTTTGTAAGCCACTCTGAGACTCCGAGTGAAGGGTGGGGTACAAATCCAATCTCTTCTCCTTCTAAATTTGTCTTATCCAACAGAATGTGAACTCCAAGGTATATCCAACAGCTTGAAATCCAATTGAATTGCAAAGACTTTTTAAGGTAAGTAGTGTTAAGTATGACACTTAACTCGGAGGAACAGTTCAAACAGTGATTTCAGCTTTATTTCAGTGAGATCAGCATACAGACTCAGCCTTGTAAGGACTAGACCAGCTAGACCATTTCCATAAACAAAACGGCAACTTATATACAACTCTGGCTGGGATAGCCACACCCACAATGTTTTACGACTACCAATCACATTAGGTATGTTACATCCAATCACAATCAATACATAACGTCCAATCAAAACCATTCCTTCGCCAGGGAACATGGGCGGGCGCCGGATGCCACCGGAAACGCGATCAGACGCCCGCCCTTGCCCCGCGGTTTCCGGAAACTAGTACCTCGGAGGTACTAGTTTTTTGCCGCGTGGTTTCGGCAGGAAGCCTCGTTTGAGCCACGGGAGTGCTACACTTCCCAGATGTGCCGGTGGGATCGCGCCCGGAAAACCCGCATGTCTTCCGTCTGACTCGCATGGCTAATGTTCCGTGTGACCGCAGCCATAATAATACAGCATAGAGGCTTAATTTATGTTCTTTATTGCTTATTTGGATGCCTTTAATTCTTTTTTTTACTTCAAATTGCCTCAGCTAATGGCTCTATTGCTAGGGCAAATAAAAGTGGAGATAAGGGGCACACCCGTTGTGTGCCCCTTGCTGTTGCAAAATATCTGGATACTAAGCCCTTAACTTTCACTTGAGCCAGTGGTTGTTCATATATGGCCACAGACCTAGTTTTGATATAATTAAAACCAATAGTGTTACTTCACCCTATTCAACATAACAATTTGCAGCTGAACACAAGACCTGTGGATTCATATGCCCTCTTTTTAACAAGGCACCAAAACAGAATTGCCAGGTCTGCTAATCTAACTTTATTCGCCAAATATAACCTTCCAGCCTTCCAACCTAAATGCCCCAGTGGTGTAGCACTTGATGTGATCATCCCTCCTACTCATCTCTGTCCATCAGTAGCAGGCACCCATTTACTTTCCAGATACGGAAGGAACACTTTCATGAAATTAATTTCATGCCACACACAGACATAAGCATCAAGACCGTGGATGGGCCAGAAATCAGGTCAAGGTGTTTGCCCTGCTTATGTACGGCTTAATCATTCACTCCTTGTTCCATTTTCTAATCACCAGGTTGGCAGAGATGAGGACGCCTTCTAAGCCCGTTAAATGAGGCATGCGTGATTGGCAATAAACATGATAAAATGTTCTCAACTGAAAGGCCACGATTTCATTTTATGGAGAAATAAAACTAAAGGGCTATGCACAGAAAGACAGTTTCCCTGGTACTATGAAAATATTTTGGCCAAATTACTTCACTGCATTAAAGTGCTTTTAGCAACCTTGCACACTAACTCCATGTGACATTCTCACATGTAGTTTGACCTTTCTCACTGGTAGTTTTTTAACTTAAAAAAAAAAAAATCACTTTCCCCAGGCTGCTTTTGTTCAGTGGATTATTCCTAGCAGAAAAACCAGCCGGAAAAGTTTCCAAGTCCCCACCGACCTTTCCCTGCAGATTGCAGCTCCTGTGACTGCATTTGGATTTTTTTAAAAAAGTCAAGAAACAATCACATGCCACCAAGTGCCAACTGTAGGTTGGACCTTAGACAGGTTATGGTTCTTAAAGTATTGTTTTGTTGGAATTTTGGTAAAAATGTACAACTGGCAATGAACCTCCAGAAGAAGCTATGGTTCTAGGAGACTGAAAGTGGTAAAGCAAAAGAGCTATAGGGTGAGTCAGTAAACTTAGTCCAAGAGTAAGCCCCAGGGGTCATTTCCTGCAGGAGCGCACAGGAGCGGAGCTCCGGCAGTAAAGAGCCCAGGGGCGGGCACCTGCAACAAGCCCCACCCCCTGCTCCCAGCAGCCCTCAGTCAGAGCAAGAAGCAGCCAGGTAAGTTCCAGAGTCCTCCCCCCGCCCCCCCCTGGTCCAAAACAGTCCAGCAGCACCTTTAAGACCAAGTTTTATTCAGCTACAAGCTCTCCGTCCCCTGTGAGGACAGATCTGCACGTCCGTCTCCCCCCCCCCCCATAGCTAGCAATCCAAAAAAGCACACATAAGCAGCATCACCACTATACAGAAATACAAACATAAGCTCATATCGTTACACGTGGCACATGCAAATTAGTTATGCTAATGAGTTATGCTAATGAGCTCCTGCACCTCTTTTTCTACGAAATGGCCCCTGGTAAGCCCCACCTCAGTCATGAATTCACAGGGAAGCTTTAGGCAGCCCTTCTAGCTCAGCCGCCTTCTATAATATAATCACCTCCCCTGCTTCCTATAAGATGACTGAGAATGTATGTGAAGAACACAGGGGAAAACAAAACACTGCATTTGACGCAGGCTTCCGTGGCAGAATAGGGATTCAGACCTGGGTCTCTCAGATCCTCTCGCAGGTATTGGATATACTTGCAATTTTTCTTATAGAAAACAAAGACATTTATGCTGTTAAATTCCATAAATATTCCAAATAGCACAATTTTGTATGCCAAATTATAAATGTCTTTTATATTGTTAAATCTGCGGAAGTAGTTTGGGTTTGATAGGAAAATAAGTACTGCATATATTAAATTTTCCCCAAAACTTCTGGAAGTTTCACATCTCTGTGTGGGAAGAGAAATTCTGCAGGGTGCATCTAGAATCCCAGTGTTAATTCAGCCCTCCAATTCACACTCCCCGCATCCTTCCCCTTCTTAGTTTTCTCTTTCTTCCCTTCTTTCTCACCTTCCATTCTTAACATAGGCCCCGGTCACACGGGCCGGATAACGTGGGGGGGAGGCGTGGCTGTTAGCCCCGGAGCAAAATAAAGCGCGGTAGCCCGATCACACGTTTTCCCGAGGCTTCGCGTTCACGCTGTTAGCTGGCGATCACACGCTGATGCTGGAGCGTGGCAAAGAAGCCGCGCAGCAAGTGTTTCGCGTTTGTGTGCATGTGCAGGTCTGCGGAGCAGCACTGCTTTCAGTTACGTGTTTGTGTGCATGCGCTTACGAAAAACATCCGGTTTGTGACGGGATGTGGACGGGCACCAGATGCCACGGGATATTAGTGCTCCCACGATCAGATGCCCACCCCTGCCCTGCATTTTCCAGATACTAGTGCACTTTCCATGCTACTTTTTTACTATGCATCTTTGGCAGGACGCCACAGGTTGGCCACGGTGCAGCTTCCCACATGTTGTGGTGTGATCGCGCCCCGTAAATCCGCCTGACATTCATGCCTTTAGCGCGACAAATCCTCCATGTGAACAAGGCCTTTATATGCCAAATTATAAATGATGTCTTTTAAATTGTTAAATCTGCAGAAGTAGTTTTGGTTTGATAGGAAAATAAGTACTGCATATATTAAAATTTCCCCAAAATTTTCTGGGTTTTCCCCCCCCCCAATGGAAAAGAGCATCAAAACTTCTGGAAGTTTCACATCTCTGTGTGGGAAGAGAAATTCTGTGGGGCGCACCTAGAATCCCATTATTAATTCAGCCCTCCAATTCACACTCCCCTCATCCTTTCCCTTCTTAGTTTTCTCTTTCTTCCCTTCTTTTCTCACCATCCATTCTTAACATACACCATTTTATCTGTCTTTTACCCTCATGACTATTAACCTGGCAACCAAGTATTTTATAAAGGCATAGCTATCATTCAAGTCCTCACTGGTATCACCCTGTGACGGTGTGGCCCACTACTAGTAAAAGATTGCCAGATCCTGCCTTAAAATGCTTTTTAAAAGCAATTTTGTTTTAGAACTACTTAGGCCCCGGTCACACGGGCCGGATACTGCGGGGGGGAGGTGGGGCTATTTGCGCCACCGCAATTAGATCTGCCAGAATGCAATCCCACACGTTGGTGGCACACCATGGTTCCTTCCCTCCGCGTCTGTGCGTCAATGAGGGGCCAGAGAGAAAAGCAGCGCGTCGGCGCAACCACACCGAGGGAGTTTGGAGGCAGCTCGTGGCAAACCAGTTGCTAGTATGAGCAGGTAGTTTTTTATCACACATTTTTGGCGGTACGCCACGGGTTGGCCATGGGTGCGCTCCACTTGCCAGATGTTGCAGTGTGATCGCGCTTGGAAACTCTGCCATTCGATCGTGGCTCTCCCGTGGCAAATTCAGCATGTGAACAGGGGCCTTAGTTGTATAGCCTTGACCCCAACTCAAGGGCTGGGTTGATAGTTATATCACACAACACATAATTACATAACTCTCCATCTCGATGCCTTACAATCTGCATTTGGTGAATGAAAACACAGGTTTTAAAAAAGCCTAGTATGCTAGCCTAGCCCTTGGCCTTCCAAACACTCTAATTTGGATCCTTACAGTTTTGTTTTGATCAGATATTTGAATGAGTGAATCAAGACAGCTGCTTAAAATCCTGGAATGTTCACTCAATACACTCCAAACATGCCTCTCTTTTTACAGTTGCCAAAGACGGCCATGATAGTTAAGGTGTTGGACTCGGATCTGGGAGGCCCACTGTGACATGAAGCTCAGCAGGTGATCTTGAGGCAGTTACTCTCACACAATCCAGCCTACCTCACAGGCAGGGGTCATTTCCTGCAGGAGCGCACAGGAGTGGAGCTCCGGCAATAAAGAGCCCAGGGGGCGGGCACATGCAACAAGCACCACCCCCTGCTCCTTCTCTCACTCTTTCTTTCCCTCTTTCC